>NW_021940208.1:48113112-48123321 GCF_001715985.3 Manacus vitellinus | reverse complement strand
ACACCTCCTAGAGAGGAGGGGTGGTGGACTCCCATTTGAGGGGAATGCAGCAGTACTGGCGAGAGGAGCTAAGAAGCTCAGACGTCCCGGAGCTGGACCAGGACGGCCAGAAGGAATGCGGGGGAAGTGCCCTGCCCCTTTCCCTGCTGCTGGTGCCAGGCTGGTAGCCTGAGACAGACCACAGGAGCTCTGGTAGAACTCTTGAGGCAAAGATTTTCAACTGAAAGCTGCCCGAGACATTCTGTCTCAGAGGTAAACCCCCTGAGGAAAGGGACCGTCACGAAGATCCCTGAACTTCGTGATATGACGTGGTGAGCCTTTTTGTCCTGGTTACCACAGCCCACGAGAGAGAGACCTTCGCTTGGAGTCAAAGGGCCGAGATGAGACCCCCCTTGTGTATAATGGAAAGAGATCCAGCTACAGCTGCTGCATGGAAGAAGAGACACTGCTGTTCTGAGAGTGGAAAGGATCTTTTCCTTCTTCCCTTCAGGACTTTTATTGGAGGGAGAAGAGATTTGATCCAATGTAAATACTGATTTCTCACAGGAAAGATAGTTAAGATTATGTATATTATGTATAATAATATTTATTTGTATAGTGATTGTAATATAATTCCCTTCCCCCATATTGAGTCTTGTGTTGTGTCTGGAAAACCCCATCTCACACTGGGGTGAGTTGTGGGAGGGGGGCTTGGACTCAGGAATTGGATTTTGGGGGTCTCAAACCACCAGACACTGTTACACACTCAATACACAGTGCAACAGAACAGCAAATCAAACTTAGTACACCACTGAAATTCACTGTCACCTTTCACACTGGAGCGCACTTAGTGCTTCAATACTTCTGTCATGGCTGTAAGAAGGGGATAACAAGCTGTCAGAAGACAGCAAGCCTCAAACCCCAGGCAAAACCTTCCCATTAAGAAAAGAGTGGTGCAAGAGCATAGCTGCTCAGCATAAAAATCTCATTGCTGGGAGTAAAAATTATTCTTGTCACAGGCCTTGCTACTAAATACACAGGTGCAGTTTGATACTGCACTTGCTTTGTTGTAAATACAGACTGCCACTGAAAGGGACAGTCCTGCTTTATGCACTTATCCCCACTGCTTTCCATGCACCAGACCTAGCAGGGATCCAGCTCCAGGACAGGGCACCAGTTTAACACAGTAATCGAACTGTCTTACTCTGTTTCCCATGCTCTAAATAAAAACAGGACAGGGAACCCGCAGGACCTCTCCCTTTCAGGGGCAACCTGCAATCATACCACATCAGGTTGATCCAACTATACCCTAAGACATTCGACAGCTGTTCTCCCCCCTCTACACCAAACAGCTGGTTTTCATATGGACTTCAGGGGAAGGAAGTATTGCCACTGCAACAATTAAACTGTTTGTTAGCCTCACAGTCATTAGTTAATTTGGGGAGGGGAAGATAGGTGTTAGAGGAGAGGAAGGAACACCACAAAACTCCAACAGGAAGTGCTATTGACAAACTAGAATACATACTGTTTGTTCCCCTACTCCAAACAGACAAACTCAAGGTGCCCTTAACCAAATTTACTTTTTCAAAGTCAGGGCTGAGCTGACATCACATGACCAGTTTAAAAATACTAGCACACGATAACACCATAAAGAAATTAAGTGACAAGAAACCCTCCAGGTAAGAGCTGCACAGCAAGCTTATACAGCAAATTCAGCCAGATCTGCTGAATAACACTGCCTGGGACACAGGCACACCACACTCAAAAGATGATCTTAAACACTCTTAAGCAAGGTCAATTAATTATCAGAGGTACAAATACTTTAACACCACAGGAGCCAGCAATTTGTCTGGAGAGGTTTTTTTAGCTGGAGATCTGATCTAAAAAAGATATCAATTGTTCCTGAATCTAAATTTCAACATTCTAGGTACCTAAAGATTTTTAGGCATACAGACTTGAGGGGGAATTAAAAAAACACTTCCAAATACTTGGCATTGAAAAGTTTAATGAATCGAATACTCCATTCAACTTACTTCTTGGTATGTAAAAGTTGTTTTATTAATCAGCTGTGGTCACAGTACAAGACAAGACTTTCAGTATCAAGATGTTAAGAATATTTTACATTCATTTTAATTTTCCAATTCTACAATAAAGACACTGAGAGACTGGTCTCTTGCTCCTGCTGTTAGAGGCTAGTCTCAAATCCAGTACAATAAGAAAAAATTAAAAATCACACACTGCTTTGAAGTAACATTTTTTAATGTCATTTCCACTAATTAGCCTGAAAAGGTTTCACATGAAAGTCTCATCATTACAAAAACATTAGAAGGGGTAGTGAATGAAAAAAGTAGAAAAGAGCTTAAACCATCTGTAGTAGCCACTGGTTGAAACAACAGCTCCTATTTGAGAGAAACCAAATACCCAATTACATTATCTAAACATAACTATGCATTTAGAAAAGGAAGGAGACCTGATTAAGCAAGGGCTTTAAAGAAAAAATAAATTTTCTGAAGAAATCTGTAAAGCCATACTGCTTTTCCCTGTTTCCTAGTACTATCTTACTCATGGTTAATTGCTTCTACACTTGTATATAAAGTGCTTCTACACTGGTAGAATATCAGTCCTGAATTGCTATCATCTTTGCCCTTGAATACTAGCATACCTTCAGTCACATTATTTTTCCTAGTGCGTTACTTTGTAGGCCATGCCAAGACAATCTTCTATAAGGAAAGTTTTTCTTGGCTCATAACTGTAAATTGAGATTGCTGCTGCACAAGACCCAAGATGAGGATTTGCTATTCTCCGCAGGCCTTAAAGGCCCATCTTTATCCAAGCTCTGAAGTTCCCACCCTCATGCCAGATCATCTAACAATCATGCTGCCACTATTACATACTTCTGTTTCCACAAAAAGCTTTTGGCTAGTCTAGCTCCCAGATGTTTTAACAGGCCCATTACCACCCACAACTATGCAAAACATTAACAGTTGTTTCATAATAATAACACGTTCAGGCCAGTATGCAACTTTTCCAAGCTCACAATCACTTATTCAACCTTTTGGTATACACTTGAAGTAGTATCCAACCTTGACAAGCATCCCACAAAAGTAACTTCCCTTTTGGTTTAAAAAAAGGGAAGAAAAACATGCTATTAAACCAGTGACGGGTTATACCAGGAGAACTACCACTGTTACCAGGAGAACTCCCAGCACCAGGGAGAGGATAGCTTAAACCAACTGCCAGCAGTACAGTAAAATGTCAAAGAGAAAACATGCACCATTATTACTTACCTTTTCATTTGGATCATACACAGACGAATATAGTTTATGTGAAGTTATAAGGCACCATCTTGAACACAGCGTTTCACACTACAGAAGAAAGAGGGAGTTAAACCATTTTCTCCTGTTACCATCTACCATTAAAAACATTTCACACACTGACATCCTGAGGAAACCTCCATACCCCTTTCACTCTCTCATCAAGTGGATGAAAGCTCATACAGAACTGCCCTTCCCCAAGCACACACCCACAAACAGTAACCAGAAACAATTCAGAAATTCTAGATATGAAGTCATTAGTTTAGGTATAAGCAGAGCCACACTTGATCACCCATTGGAATCAAAAAGACTGCAAAATCCTTAACATTAAATATTGTCTAGCAGGAAGCATGAAACAGTAGTGACTGGCAACTGCCAGAACTCAGAATCTGTCAATTCTGTCTGAAAGAACTGTTTTCAAGAGCTGCAGAAATCTAAGTAGTAGAAAGTAAAGGCTCTCCTGTGAGAAGGTTCTCCTCTATTTTTGGGGAAAACAATATGAATATGGACTACATTAGAAGACCAAAAAATAAGGAACCATATGTTCATATAAAGAGGTTAATTAGAGAATTCACTTGCACCTTCCACAAGGGTAGTGAACTTGAGATAATTGAAAAATTGCTAAAATTTTAAGTTTCCTGAAAGCTTATACTGATCTGGAAGTAACAGTGGCTGGCAGCAACTGGAATGAGAACACTCCCTACACAGCCCTCTGGCCTGATCAAGTTTGAAAATAATTCTCATGTTGCATCACAGAAAGCAGAAAACAGCCCAGGACTGAGAAGGCCATCACATTTGTAATGCAGCTGATACTATAATCTTATAAAGGAAAAAATATTTCAATAAAAGTACTGTAATATAGAACTAAAGGAAACCTTAAAGCATACCATCTCATGCCAGCTCCAACCAAACCTCATGAGCAGAAAGCTACTATAGTTTCACAAACCATTTAGATGCCATTCACTAGTGGCAGACATAACATACATTGCTCCCAGATAATCCAGCTGTGCTTAATTCTTCCAGAATGATTCATGTATATTAATTATTCTGAAACTAGAAAAAAGTCAATTGAAAGCAACTGTTCCACCCTGTTTCACATGCTGGGCTCTTTCCCCTTCACTTTTTGTTTCACTGGGGGTTTTTTGCTTCTTTCATTTTTCTCACTTTACTCCTCAAAAATAAAATCCAGAGCAAACTGAAATGCAAATCATTTGATATACTAGAATCAAAACAACCAGAGGTTGGGGTTTTTTGGGGTTGGTTGTTTGTTTGTTTTTTGCAGGGATATATTACTCCTATCTGAGGATGTAACAGTACAAGCCTTTTCAGGCATTAAAGGGATGCAGTTAAGGACAGAATTCTGGCAGTTGCAATCACACCTACCAGCTGGTCCTTATTGCAAGTTTACAGAGCGACTGTAACATCTTCAGTGATTGTATTCTGCTCTAGATACTGTCAGAGGGAAGAGGAAGGATAGCTACAGCAGTAGCAGCAGAGTACACTCTCCTGCTCCAGAGTACACAGAGTCAAGCAGATTGAGTTCCTCTCCTCTGAAACGCTATTGACAGAAGTGCTTGAGGGACAGCAAATAGTCTACAGAAGGTCATACAGGACACACACGAAAAGTCTCCACCGAGTTAATATTATTCATTGGAGAAAGTGCTTGTTAAGGGTCAGTGAGGCTAATCTAAATACTTGCAGTTAGCAGGGGAAAAGGGGACAACCAAGCAAGGGAGAAAAAGCTTCTGAACTTTCTTGTAAACACCTTTTATACAAAACTGGGTTTGAATGCTTATGAGAAACCAGAAGAGCTATGCACAGATGGAGACTGTAAGAAAAGGCTATGATGGGAAAAATCAGTTAGAATTAAGTTGTAGAATCTTAGCCATCTTGAAAAAAGCCTTGTTCAAACTTTTTATACAGAAACAGTAAAGTTGCCAAGCAATTAAAAAAAAATGGAAAAACTTTAAAAAACACTCAACTCTGTTTTTACACTACAGAATTGGACAGATTTTACATAAAAATCTTGTAATAGCCTAACCTAATTATGTACCTATGTTTAAAAATTTAGCTGCCTCCTCTCACACACACACACACAAATCACGTAAAAAAACCAGGTTCAGCCGTGAATCGGATACATGTGGGGTAACTTCCTAAAACAAATCAAGCATATTGCTCAACTCAGACGGGAAGTTCCAACTCTAATTCACAGCTTTGGAAAGAAGAGGTTCTGTATGTATCTGTACCAATATACACTAAGGTTTAAGAGCTTGCTTAATCTAGAATCCACTTCAAGAAAAGTCTCTGTAGAGGTCTGCTCCCAGACACTATGAGCAATTGAATAATTACTTAAAAATAAACAAGCATATTGTAAATAATGCACGTCTAAGGCCACAAAGGAACACTGCTAAATTGCCATCTCCAAATCCACAGCTATTCAGGTGTCATCACCTACTCCATGTTCCAAAGTTCCTGCCATAGGTAGGTTCATTAAAAGCTACACTGAAACCCCCAAAGAACTCTCAAACCACCAACCCAGCAAAACCAATCTAACTCTCAACCTACATCCTTAATCGGCTGCCTCCACAAAACCACACATGCCCTAGGTATTATACCCTACTTAGAAATTTCCTCAGAATACTGCAAAGAGAGCTCAGCTTGATCTAGTGACTTTTTTGTATCCTGCAAAACTAGGAGAGGGCAGTAGAGTCATCAGGTATAACCTATTTTTGTCATGACTTGTTACTTCAATTTGATAAAACTTTCGACTCTTGAAAGCCCAAGAATGCAGACTATTAATTTATGAGAGCTCAGCTCTGAACTTCTGCATTTGGCTTAGAGTTTCCCACCTCTAATGAATCTTCAGAAAATGGTGTTAGCACTGTATTTTAGAAAAGCATCTTGCTTTATCTATTAATGGTGCAATAGCCAAACTGAGCTGAAACCTAAACAGCTGTAACAGTTACAGAATAACTTCATATAAAAAAATTCAAACTACACAGTAACTTGTAGAACAGTATGCCCATTGCACACTGCCACTTTGAGACCTCACAGAGAACCTGCCTCCCCTCAGGGACCCAGTGCAGCCCTAGGAAAGCTCTTCAGGTGGTTTAAGGACACAGCATACAACAGCAAAAGAGATCATTAACTCGTTTTTCAGATATGGTTTACCCGTGTGTTTTTAAAGGTTTACATGCCCTCATCGAGGAAGGAAATTTCCTCGCCATACTGGTCAGCTTGTAAATAACTCATTGATACTGAGCTTTACAGGCAGAAAAAGGTCTCAGTGTTGAAACGGAGGTACAGAATTCCAGATTTCAGACAGGAAAAGCATCATATATCAACATTTGCTCTAAGTCTAGTATGGGAAGGAATGTATATTTTAGAATTACTAGAAAATACAGTAAGCAATACCGAATAGTAACAGCCAAACTAGCACACCTATTTTCACTAGACTTAAATTCGACTTTCTTCCATTAAGATTTTTGCCCCTACATTTTCAGAGATTCAGGTTTCAGATACTATGAGAATAACCCCCTTATCTTCGTGGTGTATCTACTCGTAGCCATCAGTATTCATGAGCAGTTATAAACATGAAGACAATGGGGGCTTTTTCACATTTTGATTATACAGCAAATGTTCCCAAATCTTTTTTATTTCAACTCATTTGACATCGTAATTCCCTGTCCATGGAACTTTACTGATAGAGTATGTATAAAGCACATAGGAAGCAGGCACCTTCAGGTGGCTGCAAGACTTTCAATTCATAAGGCAGAAAATGCAGCTTCCTAGTACAATATTGTACGAATCTTGTAAACAGTAAAGCAAACATAATGCTTCTGTTCTTTTCTCTAAGGAAGCGTTTTCCTTTCCTTTGTACTCCCAGAGTCTTGAAGAGCCAAGCACTTGTAACTGTAAGCAGATCCCCCTGATGCCAACTGCAAACACAGATGTAGGTTCTGTAAAGCACACTGCACTACACATAAGAGTTCTTTCCCTCTGACCGGGTTTGAGAAACATTCATAATTCTAAGAACAGAAAATCTGGTTTTCATATTTGCCAACACAGCACACAAACTACAAACAAGGACACACTCATCCATCTAAGGCTGTTTCTTTAAAGTCGGCCATTCCTATGCCCATGCAGCTTCTCCTCTGTGCCAGTCCCTGAAGTTCATATAGTCACATAGTGAACCAGACATGGGAATACAACCACCTGAGAAGATATTCAAAAGGAGTGTGGAAAAATATGTTCTCAGGCAGACTTTAGTCCAGCTTATCCAAGATATTTACACAGCAGTGCTGGCACAAGTTGGAGGGAGACAGGAGCTCAAAAGGAGCAGCCTGTGATCAAGACCTAGCAGCTGCAGAAAGTTGGAACAGTTTCTCATGCAGAGCTTAAACAGCTCCAGGAAGGCTGGCTAGCACCTGCAAAACAGATCATGGCAGTGTAACAATCAATGCAAGTTTGGGGCAGGCAAAATAACGAAATAATTAAAGCACAAAGTGTTTCAGAACAAGAGTGCCATTTTTTACTCAGTGTAGACTTAAATGATCTCAACTTTTTGTCCTTTCAGAATTAACTTTTGCCCATAGGACATGGCACAGCATGCTTTCCCTACAAATTCCAAAAAGCTACTCCTGGAAGCAGGAAGAAAACTAGAAATCTCCACCTGCATTATGCTTTGATAGTGCTTGTCAGTACTAAAATCTGTAGTTTACATACTAGAAACAATCACTGAACTCCAGAAGTCTATGGCTACATTCGTCTCCCCAGATTGGTGATCATGTGAACTCCCTTCCCTAATGACAAATGATACCAATCTTGCATCCCATCAGCCTGATGCTTCTGTTCTCAAACAACGGGGAAAATTTTTCCCTGGAATAACAGCATGCTAAAAACAATATCAGAAGAGAGCAAGGAGCTCCTACTGTACAGATAACTTCCATGACTTAACACTGGGTGCACAGATGGCAGAGAAATTTTCCATACATTTAGTTCAGTGATTAGAAAACTGATCTACGCTGATGAAATCTATATCAGCAGTTTACCCTTGAATTCATGAAGTATTTATCACTCTGTTCTACACTATTTTAAACCTTTTGAGTCTGACAGCTCTCTCAAAAGAGTTTCACAACTGAAATAGCAAAAGCCATCCCTCATCCTCATTCTGTAACTACAGACTTCTTTCAGCATCAGATTTTCTCCCAGTTCCAGAAGTGCAAAGCACTCAAAATGAAATTTTGGTTATATTCTAAACAGAACCAGTTCTGCATAAAACCTAAACAGAAGTGATAGGCACTAAATTAGAAACACTGTAAAGAATCAAATCCGCAGCTCAGTGGTTTTTTGCATCCTTCTCCTGTGGTCCTTTATCGATTCCCACATGAAAGTAGCAAAGGAAATTAAGGACATCTCATTAGCTACTAGCCTTTGCAAAAATTTTAACAGCTCCTAGCACACTAAAGTTTGAAGACATCAATTATATTATTTGTCTGTCACCAAAACATTAGAGAATCTATGAAAGCAATTTCCATGCAAATTTGTTTTATTAGATGTTTCCCAATATACTGTTGTCTTGACACTGACTTTCATACACAGATATTAAAGGTTAGAAATCACTTCAGTTACATAAATCACAACACTACTAGGCAGCTAAAAAAACCACTTTATTTCACAAAGGTGCCGTTAATGTAACATTTCCATTCTGCTTACACTGGTGCAGCCAGACCACGCCCTTGAGATGCCACATAGAAGGAGACAAAGTAGGTCTTTTTCAGGGAGGCTCCAAAGGACTGACACCAAAGTCTTAGGACTATTTAGTAGGAACAGCAGAAGCGTTCCACATCTATATATACACACACTTAAGGCTACCAAAAATAAAGGAGGACAAGCCCTCTGTTAATTTCAAGTCATCATCTCCAATTAAACAACTTTTTTGCTTTTCAAGAAAACAAGTTTACTTACATATATTTCCTAAGGAAAAATACTTACATAAAACACATGCTATTTTCCTCTTTAATCCCTTCTCAAAATGCCCTGCCCACATAAACCACCTCTTTTACATGATCCCTAAAGACATGTGATGAGTTCTTTACAGTACTGCTAGGAGGGAACATTTCTAGACAGAAATCTATCCTACACCACACCCCCAGGGGTACACTGGGGAAAACATTTTCTGCAAGTCACTCCTTTCTTCTCCACTGGAACCTGCAGACGTCCACATAAATTTTCCTTTTCAGGAAAAAAAAAATAATTCTTCCTATTGTAAACAATTAGAGATATTTTGCACTACTCTTCCCATAATGAAGCTAGTTGTAGTGTCATTCAACTGTTACACAACACTATGTGTTAATGCTGCTTGTTCTTATCTAAAATAATCTTCTTCTAACACAATCTGTAGAAGTAACAGATGAAAATAAAGCAAGTGCCTCAGCGAAAGCACCCTAAGTATCTGGGGTAAATGGGTGGGTGAGGAGAGAAGAGATAACAGTTCCACGAAGCTTTCTCTATTAGCCAAGATTTTCCAACTAAAAATAGCACAAAACTACCCTCTACCCCAGAGCTTTGATAAGCTCTCGTTTAACAGAGGGAGAGGGCAGAAGGAAACTGGAATCACAGAATGACAGGATCATCTGCGTTGCAGAAGATGCCCGAGATCATCGAGTCTAACCTGTGCCCGAACATCACCATGAACTAGACCATGACACTGAGTGCCACGTCCAGTCTTTTCTTAAACACCTCCAGGGACGGTGACTCCACCACCCTGAAGCATCAAAACCCTGTGCAGCAGCATAAAATTAAATTAAAAAAATAAAAATAACTAAACCGCCATGGTCTCCCGGCAACACGCCGATTGTTTACACCAAGGAACGACCTCTCGGATGCTGGCAGCCCTCAGGCACAGAAACCAGAA
>NW_021940208.1:48082910-48112418 GCF_001715985.3 Manacus vitellinus | reverse complement strand
GAACCATGGAATATCCTGGGTTGGAAGGGACACAGCTGCTCGTGAATTTCATTCAGTGATGCTTGAACAAAGAAATCACAGATTATCCTGAGTTGGAAGGGACCCACTGGGATCATCCAAGTGCAACTCCTGGCTCTTCACAAGACGTCCCCAACAATCATACCATGTGCCTGAGAGCGTTGTCCAAACACTTCTTGAACTCTGATATCAGGCTTGGTGACCACTTCCCTGGGGAGCTTGTTCCAGCGCTCAACAACCCTCTGGGTGAAAAACCTTTTCCTAATATCCAACCTAAACCTCCCAACACAGCTCTGTGCCATTCCCTCACGTCTGGGGCTGCCTGTGCACCTGCCAGCAGCCACAGCAGTACAGAGAGGAGATCCATCCACCCACCGGGCTGCCCCGGGGTGAGGGTGAAAAGTGCAACTGTGTCAGCTGCCTTATCCAAGCTCCTGCCCTGTGGAACACAAGCAAGGCCGGCATGAGAGGGGTGCTGCTAATCTTCTGCAGGAACTACTCACTGCTCAGCTCCCCAGCACACAGTACTCCAAGTCATCCTCTTCTAAAGTGACCCATGCAGCTGAGTGTGGGTTCTCCGCTGCAGGTGTCCTGGATTTCAGCTGATAGGGATTGGCACTACTCCGTCACGTCTAAGTGAACTGTCATCCCAGGAAACACTATAAAAGAGTTCTACCATGATAAGAGTGCCTAAGAAGCATCACTGTTACCATCTCAGACTTCTGTTGAAATACAACAGAAGCAGAAGGTGCCCACAACACAGAAGTGTAAAAAAGGCACCATCCAAGATGTTCAAAGCAGTGTTCACAAAGCATAACACTTTTTTCCTTTAAATAGTGTTATTTCCAATATTTGTTTTTTTCCTACAATGGTAATGTGCGAAATGAGGGTAGACCTGAGCGTCCTCTTTATCCTTGCTCCAGCAGCAGATCAAGACTACATTTTCTGAAGATGAAAGACATTTAGTAAAGGAAAGGGAGTAGGTCATATGCAGTTTTCAGTTCACCCCCAAGACATCTTTGTGACAATCTCCCAAGAGAGCTAGAAGACAGCAAAAAAAAAAAAATCCATAAGGAAAAGGTATATAGGCAATACACATAGTTATATTAGGAATAAATCCCTCAGAATTTAGATACAAGCTAGGTCCTCAAGCAGGTAAGAAGGCAGTTCCTTTACAACCATAAGACTGTGTAACTGCAGTAGCCATTGTTAGAGAGGTTTTACCAGATTACATCACCCCCTCAATTCACACATTATTACATCATTTTTATACCATGCCTTTGTAGTCTTCAATAAATTCTCTCAGGCTGTATGTACCATCACATTCTGCAATGAGAGCCAGGATGTCCCAGAATAACTGACACATTCCCATGCCGCAGGGAGGAACCAGAGGAGGCAAAAAACTGCTGGGCAAGTGGGTTCACCCAAACGTGGATATTTTCACCAGGCTCTAGCTGCACGGTCACCCCAGCAGTACACAAATTCCTTGCATTTACACATAATATTGAAAAATTTGGCCTAGTTTTACTGTTTGACATTACTTTTTAAACCTCTTGTATCAGTATTTACATTCAAACTGAAAAGAGGTGAAAGCTGTGACCAAAAAAAAGAACACTGGTATCTGAAGGGAGGGTGCCAAGAGAATGCAGCCAGGCTCTTCTCAGTGGTGCTGAGCAATAAGACAAGGGGCAAAAGGCAGAAGCTGAAACACAGCAAGTTCCACCTGAACATGAGAAACAACTTCTTTACTGTGAGGGTGACTGAGCACTGGAACAGGATGCCCAGAGAGGTTGTGCCCAGAGAGGTTGTGGAGTCTCCTTCCCTGGAGATATTCAAAAACCATCTGGAAACAATCCTGAGTAACATACTCTAGGGGGTCCCTACTTGAGCAAGGAGGTTGGACTAGAAGACATCCAGTGGTCCTTTCCAACCTTAACCATTCTGTGATCTCTGCTGCATAACAAGGATATGTGAAATAACTTCTCTTCCTTTCTTCCCAAGTGACTAGCAAAAATAAAATCAGCATTGCTTCCCCTCTGTTGCATGCTTATGATTTGCTCTGCTGTATGAACAGTGCCTACAACTGCACAGGTGAGAACCATGCAAGAAAACTGTACTTGGTACGTCTAGAGGAGTTCATCGTATTTTCAATTGAAAGTCACAAGCAGACACTGCAGAGTTTTTTCAGTACATGTGGAGAGCCTTGAAAGTAAAAGAGACCAAGAGCAGAAGGGAGGTACTGACCACATTGTCCTTCATCACAGGCTCTGCGTTAGATAGATGCACAGAGATACACACCACAACATCATGTTATTGCATTAGAACAGTATCCTGAGGCACCTGACGTCAGTTCCTCCTGCATGCATAAAGCAAACAGTCACATGGCATCTATGGGGGTGTTTTCTTTTCCTCTATAGAAGAGATTCTGTTTGCCGGCCCCAGTTGAGGGACTGGCAGCCACCTACAGAGACGCATCAAAGGAGGCCCCCCACAGCTGCAAAGGGAAACTGGCTGGGATTACACACAGACACCACCAGCTGGGTGCATAAAGAAGTTGATGAGAAATGGCCTAATGCAAGCCTGTCTCCAAGTGAAGCTAAGGCTCCTTACAAATGGAAGGGACTGGGAAAAAAAAAACTAGGAAAGGGACTGGAAAAAAAAAAAAGCCTAATCTTATTCCATTTGCATATAAAGTTTTCTGCTTTCAGTATGATTTGATCAGTATGACTGACAAATTTCTACTAAGTCTTTTTGCCTATTGTATTTTGAAATGGATACTGCACACAAAATATAAAATTCTGTTTCTGTAAGAAAAGGAAGATATCTAATGGATCAAGATTATACACAATTACCATTGAACATTTGAAAAATAAAAAAGAGCCTAACATACATCACCACTGCAAAAGAAATTATAGATATACAAAAATCGAATTGCAAAAATAAAATATCTAGAATAATTAAAGAATATACGAGTTTGGATAAAAACAAAGACCCTAGTCCTGCATGTCTACATTTGTAATGCCGTAACTCTCAATACACATTCCCATCTCAGTTATTAAAGCTATTAACATGCATAAAGTTAAGTAGGTTTATAAGATACTGGAATACACTGCAACTTACTCTCTCATTATTTTGAGGGGATCCTGGGGAACTGCAGCTCTCAATACTGAGAATCTCCTTGATCCTTTCAGTAGAGCAGAAAGTTACCTTCATCTTCTAACATAACCCCAAACTCAGGACAGGAATCATAAGTTATTGTATCATCACCTAAATTTTAAGCAGTAACCCAGGGAGAAAACTGCAGTAATTGTAATACTTCATCTAATAAGGAAAATATTGTTTCAGGTTTATAGAACATGAAATGCTTTATGCACAAAAGCCTGTGCCTGAAGAACTCAAAGCTAGAAAAATTCTTTGAAGTATCGCTTATATATTCTGTAAACAGCCTTTTCTCCTATCAGCATTCTGCTCAATGCACTGCAAGAGATGGAAATTCAGCCTTAGAGTCAGACAAGTCAATATCTCCCTACATCTCTCTGCTACGTACCTACAGAAAAACCTTGACTGTGAGGAAAGATCCTTCATACCAGACTCACCTAAGAGTGTCAGGAGTTGGAGGCTAGGGTGTTACCAGGCACCCCAGAGAAGACCCAAAGCCCAGCCACAGACACTGAGAAACCAGGCTGGGGTCCAAACTACCAACTCCCTGCCCATTTGGGGCACCTTGATTTCAACCCCATGCCCAGCTGCCCAGGCTTTGGAGTATGTTTGGGCTCTGCAGCAGGAACATTCTTCCATTTGTAAAGGCACCTAAGGATGACCCACATGCTTCAGAGCTGACTTGATCCTTATCTTGGCCGCCTGGCCTCAAGGGTGGTTTGAAGCCTGTGTGTGCTCTTTCTCCGAGGAACACGAACCTTCTAGTCATGATCATTCAAATTCCCAGGCCATCAGGTCTCCTCAGGAAAGTCCTGAATCTCCCTGGCCTCAGAAGCTTCTCGGAGTGAACAAAAGCACCCCTGGCCCTTTCTTAGAGCTGCCTGACCTCATTCTACACCTGGCTTCAGGGGTGGCTTAATCTCCAGACCAGGTTGCCTTGTTCTGTGACATTGTGATCTCCTTGGCCCCCAGAGGCAACCTGGCCTTGTGCAATCACGTAGCTTAAGAAGCTGCTTTGGGACAGCCTGGATCACCCCAGTGACGAGGGCTGATCAGAGAGGGCTTGGAATACCCAAATCCCTATGATTTCTCATAAGTGCCACCTCAGCCACTCCGACTACCAGCCTCCAGTGCTCTCCAGCATGAAGCAATTCCTCTCTCCAGCTTCCTAATCTTCTCAGGGACATCCTGAACCCCTGACTTCATGGGTGCCTCGATCCCCATCCTGTGAATACTTCCTCTGAGATATACTGCTTTCACTCCTGGCCAGAGGCACAGGCTCCACCTGGGAGGCTGGATTCCCCATTTGGCTTCCAGGGTGACTTGTCACCCCTCTAGCCCTTGGGGTCTCCTCGGGGAAGGTCTAAGCCTTCACTCAACACAGTATGGCCTAAGGGGTGATCTGATCCCTTTTCCACCCTCAAGGACTGCTCTAGAAATCATCCTGTTCATTCCCCGAGCCCTGCTGCCAGCCAAGGGACTGTTCAGAGAGAGCTTGATTGTCCCACCCTTGCCCAGCCTCACTGACAGCTTCAGCATCATCCCATCTTCTTGCTGCTGGTCACACACACCCCTTCACCAGCCATCCAGTCCCTAGGACTCTTTGGTCGCAGCCTGAGCTGCTCCCAGCTGCCCAAGAGGAGCCTCAAAGCCTAGGAAGGGGTGACTCAGAGAGCCCTTACCTACAGGGCACAGTACTGTAGGATCTCAACAGGGTGGGCAGACCTGGGTGCTGGTATCGAGGTCCATCAACAGTCCCGGACTGTTGAAGGCAGTGTGATGACTTGAGTGTAGTTTTATCCTGGAACTGGTGGAGTAGCAAGAGACAGAGCTGAAGACAAAGGCCAGCCAGGAGACAGAACAGAGACTGGAGACAAGTACACTGCCAACAACATAGCTTAAAGCAAGGCTGAAGGCTCAGGCCTGAGCTTAAACAGACATCCCAGGATATCGGCAGAGTCCCTTTGTCTTGGGGACTATGTCTGGTTACTCCTAGTCTGATGATTTGGATCAGACACAACTTTTAACTTTCTCACATCCTCAGGATGTTAAAAGCCCATTGACAGAAGCATGATGTGAAAACCAGGAGTTAAGCACTGCCTGCCTCAGAGCTAGCTAGAGTCTGCACAGATCCTGCAGCAGGGAGGGCAGGCAAAGGCTGGGAAGCAGAGCACCTTGTAGAGCTTTCCAAGCCCCTCGTGAGGTGCAGCCCTAAATGGCAGTAGTTATCAAGGAGAGCACATGCACACTTCGGGAAGATATCACACTTGGATGTGATGAAGTGATACCCCTTAGTGAAATTTCGTACAAGATTAGCACAGGAATCACAATTGTTTTGACACTGTGGAGTAAAGTCTCTGTGGGAATTGTGTTTTTCCTGTGATTTCATGGACTAAAGGGTTTCTGCAAGACTGCATCAAAGTGGCAGGGATCCAGACGACTGGAGAGAGTTCTTTCAGGAGGAAAAGGATGAGAATCTGAAATTCACAGAAAGAATGCAAAAAGAACCAAAAAAAGTATTCCAGTGTAGCCTGGAGGTAAATACAACCATAAAGAAATACTGAAACAGACTTGTGGGCTGGGGAGGACACAGACTGTGCCAATGTAAAGATCTTGTTTCCTCCTCTAGAGCCTTGGGACAAGGGTGTTACAGAACCAGGTAAACACAATGGCCCCACAGGTCTGAGCAAACGTGAACTCACAGTGTTATTGACTCCATTGTATAGAAATTAGCTTCAGCTTGGGGCCTTGCTGAACAACTCCAGGAGGTGTCACACTTGTAGGACCAAGGAGGAGTTAGCACAATCAAGCGATTGCTAGGATTGCTGCTCAATATTAAAGAACTCCAGTACATGGACAAAAGCTTTGCTGAGCCTCTTCTCTATGCTGTTGTTCACATGGAGTGACAATGGGTTTGCCTAGTAGACTGAAATTTACTGCCTGCTTGTAATGTGAATAGTTTTAAACAGCTTTGGATCCTTTCTAAAGCATTACGAGTAAACCCACAGATTAAAAACAAATTTGTAATTCATTTGATTAAAAAAAAAAAAAACGTTGTCAGGACTAACAAAGATTTGCGCAATGGCTGTCTGGGCTGTCAAGCCCTAACAGAGTCCTGGTGAATTCCTGCCGTAGTATTTATTGCCTGAAGGTTCACTGCTCAGTAAACAGAATGGTACATTTAAATTTAAGATTGCTTTTAGAATTTGCTACTCCTGGGCATGGACAGGCTAAAGGAGATGATGGAATTCCTTAAAAGATGCAATAAATTCAACGGGGCTAAATCATTTGCTTGGATTCCAGCCATGGCATGAAAGCTTGAAGCAGAGAGGGAAGTTGATTTGATCAAAAGGAAAAGAAGCTTTCTTCTTGAGCACACAGTGCAACCATACCCCTGAGTACAGAGATGAAAATGAAACACAGAGGGAGGAAAAGGGAACATGCATGAGAAAAAGTATTTACTCAGTTCTGTTCCTGATAGTGGCACCCAGAACTGGCAATAGAATATCTTCTGTATGTGGCATGACATATGACATATGGGTGATAATCCTCATGTCAACCATGAGGATATTTCTGGCAGGTCCTCACTTGCCCTTGAAGGCTGTTTAAACCCCTTAAGTCTTTACAACTTCACTCTGGTATGAATTTCTCAATGCCTATGGTTTCGTATTCCTCCTTGGATTCTGTGATGACAATGTATTCACCATATGGTGCTAGGAAGGACTGGATTTTGGTAGTTCAAAGGGTGGTGGAATTAACAAAGACTAACTTTTGAAGTATTGATTTCAGGAACCCCTGAGCACAAATAAGATGTTAAACACCGAGGGAAGAGCACTACCACCACTGCTTGCTCTCTCTCTCTGCTTTTTTTTCTGAGAAAAAGAAAGAGTTGTTATCCATTCAATCCATGACCCAGATTGGTGACTGGGGAAGGCTGGGCTGGGCTCCAGGGCCCTAATTGTCCTGGTCAGCCTCACTGCACCCATACCATCAGGCCATTGACCCCATTTCAGCTCAGGTCTGGCTCATTAGGCCTGCACTGTGCTGTCTGTTCCTGAATTATTATTCAGATTTTCTGAGTTGACCCCAGACCCAACTCATGACCTTGTCTCTGCCTGATGATGGTTGGACTGTCAGTGGAACCTTTGCTGTCACCACTCCACTTGGCTGCTGTGAGACTGCCTCACCTGAGTTGTGTACACCCTTGGCTCCTGCCTTACATGATCCCTGAAAACTCACTCCAGTTTTTCATACCTCCCTTCCTGAAGCCTCATCGCCCAATCCCCATCCATTGCCAACACCTTGCCCCTCCAGCAGTCATAGTGCAAGGTCAGAGTACCAACTGAGGTGAGTTTGGGGCAAACTGTAAGCTCGTTTGGGAGAGGCTTCAATACCTCACTAGCTGGCCATGTTACAGGTCTGAGAAGCACTCCCAGGAACCAGAGGGACTGGCCAAAACGAGAAATTTTCACATCAAGCACCCCTCAAAACCCAGACTGTTGTGAGGTGAAAGGTCACACCATGATGGGAGAGATGGCTTTGCTGGGCCCTGAGTGAACCCAGAAGCCCCAATTGTCCTGACCAGACCCACTTGGGACCTCAACCCACACCCTCTTTCCCATGCTCAGGTGCCCCATTCCAGCTTGTTGGACTGTTGATGAGACCTGTTGCTATCACAGATGTTGCTCTGTTCACCCTGCTCAGCTGTGTTGGGATTGTGCCCTAACGGTGAGGGCACTGCCCTGTCTATGCTATGGTCACCCTTAGCTCCCCTTCCCACATGAAGCAGCCTTGTGATTGCTCCTCTCTGACAGGCCATGGAAATTGTAGGAGAAAGGAAAGTCCGGCAAGGGATGTCTGGAAAAAGGGAGAGGTCTGGGAAAGGTAGAATTCTGCCACCACTAATTCTCATGTTTCTGACAGCTGCTCTTGGCTGTGTCAAAGGAGATCACAACAAATGTGCTGTTTCTCCAGCACTTCAGCAGGAGCTGCAATAGTTCCCACTCTTTGGAGCTAGATACGTTCCCATTCAGCTCATTCTTGCTAGAAGCTACCTACTTTGGAAAGATCTGTGTGATGAAGCAGCCTCTGTTACGGCAGAATGAAGACATGAAGGCAGCATCTTTTTTATTCCCTGGGGAAGTGTCCAAATTCTGGTCACTACTGCCTCGTGAGCTGACAGGTTACCTCCTTTCCTCCTGCCACACCTCTGGAATGGCCTTATTTCTCCTCTCTCTTTTTTTTAGTATAATTATCTTAACAAGCCCATATGGAGCCAGATACCATTCCCACAGCTGCACATTGAAAAGTGGGCACCAGTGAGACTTTCTCACCCAGACTCAGCAGTAGGGAAGAAGAGACCTGGAGGTACTGAGGAGGAGAAGGTGATGAAGGCAAAGCCTCACTGGTAGTGATCCACCAGGTCAGAGTTTGATTTAGAAGGGTGTGTACAAACAGCAGGGATATCCTTAGTTATACAATTAAAGGACAAATAATGTAAATACAGATAGAGATAGAGCTTGTCCTGTCATCCTTGAGGATATATAATATCAACCAAAGCCAGAGGAAAAGAGCAGCAGAACAATCTCTATTCAGCAGGGAGCACATGCAGCTGCTTAAAAGACCTTCTGAGTGTGGCTGGGTTATTCACATGAGCAGAGTTAAGTGTGTACTTAGGCTCCCTCCTAAACAGAGGCCCAAAGGCAGTCAGGACCCAGATCACACAGTGATTTAGTGAGGCTGTAGGAAATAATCTCTGGATACACTGTCCCTTTCTCCAGCCAGTGAATCATGGTGCCTCTCTAGGCAATCTGACTGACATAATCCTGGGGAGGAAAGTAGGAAAATAAAAAAGGATTTCCATTTTATCAAGATAAAGCTGTAGCCAGAGCTGATAACAGGTTACTTGAAAGAATGCTGGTCATGTACACTTAGTGACTGTTGCTTAATTTGTTTAAGCTGAAAAAGCCTATTTCTACAGTGGAATACAAATTAGGGTAATCATGTTGTGATGGAGTATTGCATGTATAAAATGAAAGCCTTTCTTTACAAAAGCCTCTTCATCACTTGAGTAGAAGAAAATAGAATCCTGCTTAAACAACATGTTGTTTTCTGTATTTCCATTTGAACAAAAGACCTTCAAATCTTTCTTTTTTCCCCCGTAATACTGCATGGTTTCATTTTCTAAAAGTGTTTTTATTTTTGACAACCTCACAATTAAACCCTCCAACATACATTCTAATATGTAAATGTAAAAAGGCCAAGGTAAACATAGTAATGTATAATTGTTTCACAGCCTCCGTAGACTACTCCTAGCTGGGCATTCAGGTTATATATATTTTTCATATTCTCCTCACTGTCACAGTTGCTCATAAGCTGTCTTCTGTCTTAGTGCTCTATGTCATAAAAGCACAAAACACAGTGATGTTTGTAGTTGGTTAAAATAAAGTACTGGGGGGTTTTAGATATGTTTTATGAGACACAAATGTCATCCTAGCCCCTTTGTATTTGCTAGCACTACTAGGTTCTCTCAAGAGCTGAAATAGGTACAGTCAGATCATCTGATCATAAATTATTCAAATACAGATTGAAAGCAATTTATTGCATATATCTATGTATCCATGATAATTATTTTTACTTCAACCTGTAAAAATCTTTATTTCTACTTTCTATGTGAACTGCAGTTACTGTTTCACACGGGATATCTTCTTAAGCATCAGTATGAAACGCTTATTGCAAGGGCTTACACTTAATGTAAATACACACTTATCCAAATGATCTTACCCAGGCCATCCTTATTCGCTTGAGCAAATCTTGTAATTAGTTCCAGTGAATTGCTCTCTAACTAAGACCTACTTGCAAAAGGACAAATTTGCTGGATTGCGCCCTTAGTTAACATGACAGGTGAGAAAATCAATTTCCTTGTACGGGAGAAATAGAAAGTGTTAAAGTGAATACTCAGAGAATCATTATTCATTCTCTGCACACTGAAATTCAAAACCAGTATTTGAAGTTTGGGGAAGTTGTCTTAATTAGGATTATTTTAAATGATGTCAATTTAAAGACAGGCAATTTAATTACCAGGAAAACAGATCAAAGCAAATGCTTAACATGAACATTTTAAAATTACTTATCAAAGAAGATAGAATTCAATAAAATAAAGAGGAAAAGAAAGTAAATACGCAGATTGTCCAGTCATCCTTGTAAGAAACAGATACATCAGACCTCATATATGCACACGTACAGAGGATTAATTCTATCTCCAAAGAAATTTTCTAGGTTACTTCTGCAAAAGTAAAACTAGTATCACGCATTACATTGCTCCATTTGCAAGTAAGGTGTCTGAATCACAGCGTTTACAGATATGATTGACTGTGATACAAGAAGGCACCTAAAAATAGCAGACGTAATTGGACTTGCAACAGCACAGAGCCACACTGAATCACAGGAGTCCCAGCAGGGAGGCAGATTGTGCCTAGTCCTGCCTACCTCAGGAAGGTACGAACATCCCAACAGAGGCATGAGGAAGGGAGCAGTCCTCATACCTCTGTGTACGGGTGCAGGGGGAGCTGAAATCGCTCAGTACTTTCTATGGGGACCTATCGCTGTTTACTTACTTGCGTTTTGTTCTCATGCGTTCATGATGTCTAGTAACCTAAGCTAAAACGTATTCCTAGAGTCACTAAAATTACACAGTGCGGTAAGTATGAGAAGCAAAAGTTACTTACTAGGCACCTGTAAGACCCCAAGTCTCAAGCTACGAGCTCACTAAGGGAGTTTTACTTTAAAAACATACAAGGCCCCAACAATATCCACCCTCTGGATCATTAGATGATCCTTCAGTTCCTTTAACACCTTAAGAGAGACTGCATAGTAGAAGAGTTGCACGAGTTTTCTCAGAGGCTACTTTTACTGGTAAACTTTAGAACAAATAAGAGTACTTGGCAACACTTTAAAGGGTAACACAATCAACTTAGCACATGCTAACCCATACAATTTAGCAAAATCCAGCCCACTGAGTCTCAAGTTACCCAAAATATTAGGAAAGGACATTCAGAGAAGAAGTAGTAAAGAAAGAAAAATAAAAAATTATACAGCTACCCCCAAAGTCCAGCTTCCAGGCGTAGCTCTCAAGCGACATGGACAGCAGATGTCACTGGTTTTATTGCTCCGGCCCCCTGTGGCCGCCCCTCCCAGGCAGGACTTCGGCCCACCGGCCCCTCTGGGCTCCGGGCGGGGTGGGGAGCGGAGCTCCCTCTTTGCCGGCCAATCCTGGGCTGCGCCGGGGGCTCCAGGGTTTGGTGTCGGCAGCGCCCCCAGGATGCCTTTGACTGACGGCGGCCCCGGGGTTGCACCGGAGGTCTCGTGGGGGCTGCCACGAGTGCATTACTTCGGTGAGATTCAACCCGTCTCTTCCCCCACGCACACACACTTGAGTTGGTCCGATCCGATAATAAGTATAAAAATCCAGTGCCTCTCAGTATCTATCCCTTTTGTCAGAAAATTTCTTTAGTCTATTACAACTCTGATTGCTTTTGATATATTCACTAAATAGAAGGCCAAAACAAAAGGCATAATAT
This sequence comes from Manacus vitellinus, assembly GCF_001715985.3. Lineage (NCBI taxonomy): Eukaryota > Metazoa > Chordata > Aves > Passeriformes > Pipridae > Manacus > Manacus vitellinus. The sequence goes on along the minus strand of NW_021940208.1, from coordinate 48,100,662 downwards.
GACTGAAAGACAATCAAAACAATTAGTCAGTCTTAAACCCTTAGGGAAATTTTGCTGGGTCTTTGTGACTCTGTGCAGAAGTGACTCTTCAGGCCCAGCATATTTTTTTGCCTTTGTTTTTCCTAAATGAAGAGGTTGTCAGTATATGCTATGAAAGAAAATATTTTGATTATGTTATTTGGTGAATATTTGCCCTGAGCTTATCTTATCTCCTTCTGATATCATTTGCAGTTTCTTTTCAGTAGTCCAAGATAAAGAGCAGAGTTTCTGCATTTCAGTTCTCCAAAGTGATACTTGCAGTCACACAACTCATCAGGATGCACCATCACCTCCTTAGCATAGAAGTATCACACCTCTACACCAGTAGAGCACATTTTGAGGAATAGTATTCAAATATTTTGTTATGATGATGCCCTTATGTTCAGCTCTGACAAAAGAGAGAGCCTGGGTTTTTATCTCTGTGATCTAAAACAGGTCAGCTCACAGTATTGACCTAACAAAGCTCTGGGTGATTATTACCATAACACACTGTTATATTTTTATAAGATTATTCTGTCCTCTGAGCCTTCCACTGACATCCCATGGAAGTTGCCCCTGTGTATCTGACAGCTGAATTGATCCTTGGTGAATTTTTAGCACATGGAGCTGTGCATACAACTTCGGTTAATAATAACATGTTGCTATGGGAGCTCTGTGTGTGCAACTCCCTGCTTACTGTGCTGAAAATTGCTCTGGAAGGCAAATGTAAGTATGTCTGGTATTAGCCTAATTATTAAGTAGAATTAGAATCTGGTGTTCTATGAATATCAACCAGACAAGGAGCTTAGTGTGAAGAAGGATGCTTGCCAGCAGTGGCTGAGGTGCTTCTTCTGCATTCCTTTAAACAGAAATCACATCCATAGCCGGGAGACTAATTATTTTGGAACCTAAGGGAAATGCAGCCTATATAAGAGAGAGAGTGATCTGCAGTTAAGGATCAGTGAGCCAACTAATGGCTGGTTAGTCAGGAGGGTACAACTCCAGAATGTTAATAAAACGTGTCTGAAGTCCAACACCTCAGAGAAGAGGCTGAATGCTGTGGAAGATATATGTAGACAGAGGCTCTGTTGTTTTCTACTGCTGAACCATTTCTTTAAAACAGGTTTTAAAACTGTTTTGAGACTTGTTTATGAATTTCAAAATGCCAGTAGGATAATAAAGGAAAACGCACTGTGGCCAAAGCAAAAGCAGTTGCTAAAAGCAAAATATTACCATTTTGTGAAGTACATAAAAAATGTTCAGTGCTTGCTGAGCAGGTGTACAGTGCGGTACTCTTGTACAGTAAAGGTTTAACTGTTTTTGATCTTGCCATTTCTAATATAGATCATGACTTATTAACCAAAACAGCATGTAACATTTTAAAATGCAATATAAATGCTAGCTGTTTAATTCTTACAAGAAACAGCTCAGGTCAATACCATAACTTTATTTTTTGGACAGAGGGAATAAAGTAGAAATCGGTTAGAGGTTTTGACAAGAAAGCCTGTAGGAAATACCAGGTGGCTACTTGTTGTGTATTACATGAAATAGTTATATTATTTTCTTGATATAGTGCATGCAGCTGTAATAAGTGCTGCAGAATAATATATTGATAAATGCAAGAGAACACCTCCCTCCTTAAAACGTCCCCTCTCAGAGGACAAACTGCTGTGCTCCTTTGAGCCCCTCACACAGACTTTTATGAGACTGAGGACCTCAGGATAGATCCCACATACCTTGGAGACCTGAGCAATAGGGAAACTGCAGGTATAGCTCAGAGGCAGGTGACAGCACAGCTTCTTAATGTGCATTTGGAAGAAGACACAGATCCATGTCATGGTGGCCCAGCCACAACAGCCTCCACAACTCCATCCCTTCATGCTGCAGTAGGAGGCTCTGGCTCAAATCCCTCTGTACATTTCCCCCTGAGAGATTTTTGTCCAGCATAGAACCCTTTTATAGCTGTGGGAAGAGGCAGGTATGTGTTTTGCAACTCTTTTACATCTCAAACCACAGTACCAGTTGCTTTGCTTAAATGAATTTGCTATTGGCAGAATGATATCAGTTTCCTGAACAACAGGGACAGGCATTTTCTGTCTGACAAAGGTGCTAGTGAGACTGTGATATTGTCCCCAAGGCATCCTGTAGTGTCACTTTTATTGAAGCAGATCTCAAAGGAAATGAAACTTTTTACACTAGACTTGGGAGATTACTAAAACCATACTTAATGTTCTGGTGTCAACAGCAGCCTTCTGCAAATAATGCCACCACACAAGTAGTCAGTCTGTTGTAGTCTTATCTCTTCTTCCACAGGAATTTATAATGAAAAGTCTAGACTGTTTGGTTACTCCACCTCCTCCTCTACTTGTGCTGCTAGTTTTTGTGGTCATTGTAGTTTCACTGTCAAAAAATTATTTGAAAGAGAACAAAAAGTTTTTATACCAATTACACTGAAACAAGAACTCAACTATTATCAAGAGAGTTATTCCAATTTACAACACTCTAATTAAATTTGCTCTTGAATTGCCTAAAGCATCCACAGGAAAGATGTGTCAGCAGATATTTTTGTAGTTTTCAGCTTCTGAAAACTGAGATATTTTAGTATATTAGTCTTTTTGCTGTCAACATATCATATTTAGATGAAATATATTTTAGAAGTTAGGGACACTTCAGAATAAATGAGTGTATATATATATAACAAGGGGGTAGAACTCACAAGTAGTCCAGAGCCACTGAAGGAATTCTGCTCTATTGAGTAACATTAAGCATCCAGTTTGGAAGACTGAACAGTAATAACTTCTTATCTAGGAAGGAAGGGAAGTAGTCAGACCATGGTCTTCACATTCATATGGTGCACCACTGAATTGGATGATAAATTTGCACCTACAGGGAACAGGACATTACCAATCTCTAATGAGGACTCCTTGCTAATAACTGTGCCACTGAATGGTATCTTTGTTACCTTTTGGATATGCATTACTTGGATTGTTGGCATTTTTTAATACCAGCCATTTTATCACACTCTCATAGGTATTTGAATTAAAAATGTCCAGAATATCCCACACAACCAGTAATAGACACAGACACTAAATATTATATAGCAGTTGATCCTTATTTCCACATTCTTCTGCCTTCAATAAGCTCTGACATCTTTTTCGTATTTGTAATTCCCCATTGGTAGAGATGGACATAAATTCAAAACAATGCTTTGGCATACTTCCCAAAAAATGAGTTCATACCATGAGAAATGGATTCTTAACAGAAAATGCATGTTTGTAATTCGGTTTGGCCTGTTTTCATTTCCACATCATTTATAATTTTGTAACAATGAAGTCTGCAGGAAAAACTCATTGAGTGTTTACAGTGAGACCTTTCCAAAATGTAGTCAGTGTATTTGGTATTTGAAAACACATCCACAGTTCGTGAAGCCCCAGAGTGAAAAGAAATCTGGACTGAGTTTTCAAAACTCGAAAGTGGGGATCTGCACACAGAATGGGATGTTGGGTTGCACAGCTGCAGTGGAGTGTCCCTTGATTGGGAACCGGAGCAACCAGGCAAAAACTGGAGTTTGCCTGCTGCTGTGCTGGTGAGGAGATATTTGCCTACATTATTTCAGCTATGCCATGGTATATTTGTTACTTTGCAATGATGTAAGAGATCCTGCTTTCCTAACCATGGGGGATCTGGCTATCTTCTGGGCTGTGCTAGCAAGTGCTTGAGTGGAGAAGATGACAGCATGGCACATTTCTCTTGAAGTAGTGAACAGAAAAGGTGTCTTTACCAAAATGCTTCAAACTTCTGAGCAGACTGATGCTTCTGGCTCGACTTGTGACTTCTGTGTCAGGTCCCTAAGGGCACCTTCAAGCCCTACTGTCCCCAGCAGGCTTCCCAGTGACCTCCATGCACACCAGCTGCACCCAGGGCACTGGACTCTGTTTTGGCTTAGCCATGCCCCAGCTCAGCCAAATCTCTGCAGTCTGGCCAGGGCTGGGCCCAGCACTTTGGAGAGTTTGTCGCCTGGGCTCACTGCTTCACAAAAATGTCGAGGGCTCTTGGCACTCCTGGGATGGCACCCATCAGGGGCATGCATGGCCAGCCCTGAGGTCCATGCAGCACCCCACTCCACAGCCCTCTCAGGGGCAGCTCCGCTCCTGCTGCACCCCACAGAACATCTGGGTTTGGCAGCAATCCTGAATGAGGAGTGGGGGGTCTTACCCAAACATAACAAACCCAAAACAATAATGATTTTCCGTGCAGACTGTACCTTCTGGTCAGGAGTTTTGAGGGGGAAAAAAAGTAAAATTTGCCCTTTTCACTATTGTGATTGTGTTCACAGGCATGACTATTCAGACAGTTTCTGTGTGTCCAAATAGTTTTCTACCATATGGAACTGGAGTTTCTTTTGATGTCTGTTTTCTTTTGCACCTTTTTTCACCCTGTTCTTGAAACTTCATCTACTGGTGTGATATACACATTTCATTATCTCTGAAACCATGGTACTCATAACCGGGGAACCAAGCCCTCACAAGGGGCAAAGATTGCATCCCTTATAGCTGCTGTTCCTAAATCCTAAATTTTACATGGATTCTGATGACTTGAGGGCTTCTATCTGAGAAACTGACAGATTGACATATTTTAAAGAATATTGAGTTCACACTCTTCTCTAAACCTGGATGTTTTATTTCCTCAGCTGTTCTTATTTGCTTTACTTAAGGAATAGAATTGTGTCTTCAGTTTTTATTAAACATTGCTTGTAGTCCACAGTTCTAGCCTGCAGTGGACAGGAATATATATTCTCAAAGACCAGATGTAATTAATAAGTTATTACAGCTGATGTAGCAGAGCTATAGCTCATGTTAATCGCCATCTTTTGTTCCATACAACCTCCTGGCCTATTCCTCTCAAAGATCTGCTTTCTTACAGTCTTCTCAAAGGCAGTTTTAGGGGGTTTTTGATCAAGACAATGCAGCAATCTTTGAGTCTCAATACTGTGCAAAATACTTTACTTTACAAAAATTATAAACAGTTCTTTATCCTGTCCTATAGACTAGAGGGCTGGGAGCTAAAATGATAACATTTGATAGAATACTTTTTTATTGAAAAGTGTTTGTGAGTAATCCAAGGGAGTTGGTTGAGATTTGGCTGAGCCACCAATCCTTGAAAATTGTGCTTTGTGAAGAAGAGGGAATTGTTATTCTTCATCTACATTGAGAAAGGGCAGGTTGCCACAGATCTCACCTGCATGGGGAATGGCCATGTCTCCTGAGGACTGCGTTGATGAGGGATTCAGGTCTGTAGGGCAGTGCTGTGTTACCTGCCCTGCAGCAAAGTGTGTGCCTGGGACACACTCTGCAGTAGCACAGGGTGCCGAGTGCTTCTCCAAAACACTGAGCACTCTGACCATTGACTCAGGTGGAAAGTGAAGGGTCACATCTCTTTGTAACATCTTACAGGACTAGATCATGACTTTTAGGGGTAACATGCTACTGTTCAGTAGACATCAATTTAAGAACATACTATGCAATGTTTTACACAGGTATCTCTCTGATTCCTTTATGAATGGCCTTTTCCTCTTGTAAATTCCCCTGTAGATCTAATTTGGGCCTCATCCTTCTGTTAACCCATCTTAATTCCCATTAACTTCAGAGAGTGTGCCCCACATGAAACAGTATCAGGACATGGCACAGGCCAATACTGTATTATTGCAGAAAATTACAGCTTGCTTTTTATTTTTCCAATACATTTATTACTGTTGTTTTTTAAACTTTTTGTAGTTTGCATAAGCCTCTGAATTTATTTTAAAACTTGTTAGGAATCTAAGTTAATGTATCAACAATGGTTCTTGTTTTCAGAGTATTACAATTTTTAAGGGCATTATGGCAATAAGATCTTTGTTCCATAAAATATGCTTACATTTTATTTTTCTTAGTTCTTTCCAGATTTGATGTCTTATTAGGTTTTGAGAACTCTCTCACAGCTAGAAAGAAAGTAGTTTCCTGTTGATGACAGAGTATTGGCTTGCCATTTTAATGTTTTTGCCTCCACTTCTTTTCTGGGACAGATATTCAGACATGTATCACCCTCTTGCAGCAGACAGATCTGTTCATTTCAGCCATTTAGCTTTTTTCCTTAGATGGATATCCTTTGGGTTTTGTAACAAAATGTCATTTAAGGAGGAGATTTTAAACTTGTCATATTTGGAAATCTATCTTAAAAGTAAACATTTGGTTATCTTTCAGTATATACCTGGCTAAGGTCTGAAGACCATAGCCACTGACTTTTTAGGAGTTAAAGGTAGTGGGGTTTTCAAACTTTCTGGAAATAATTTTGTTTAGGTGTACCCATCTATAAGAGATAAATATGAAATATTGGCATTTAACCACTTTACTTTAAAGAAAAGAAAGAATAAACCTCCCCCCATATCCAGAATTAATACCTTAAGTATGTTGTGTTAGTATTTCCCTCCTTCCAAAAGTTTCAGTGTGTCTATGAGAAGGCTTTTTTGAGTACTGTACAGTCTACAACTTACAGCTACTCAGATGTTAATGCATCAGGTTCTTACCTGAATATAGGTTCTGTATTTAACACTATGTTAAATTAAAGACAGCAAATTTGCTGAGTCCAGGACACTCTCGGTATGTAGGCTAAATCCACTCTCTTGGCTATGCTTTCTCAGATATATGTTTGCCTCTGCTTGTCAGGTATGATATATAATAAGGCAGAACTGGAATTATTTATTGTACCATTGCACTGGGGGTAAAAATGGGACAAGTATGTGATTTCAGTAAAGAATTGTTCTTCATCTGGTTCCCTATGCAAGGTGGTCAAGGTGGTTGTAGGCTGTCTTCTGCAGGGGATGAACGGACACCCTCACTGATCGAGGGTGATCATTTCAGCCTACAGCTTGGCTATTGTCCCTATCCAGTTGAAGAAGCTACCATAAGCTGATTCCTGTTTCCCTGCAGAGGGAACTGTGGCCTGGAATAGCACACAAACTGCAACATCATCTTACAATGGGTGATGTCCTGTACAACAGGACATCAATGTCACACCAGGCCTTGCAGCCTCTTGTCTAAAACAGGCTCCTGCTTTATTATGTCTCCAAACATGTACTCCAAATACACATAGAGTCATAGATTGTCCTGAGTTGGAAGGGACCTACAAAGATCTTCAAAGTCCAGCTTCTGACCCTTCACAGGACCATCCTCAAGAGCTCACACCATGTACCTGAGAGTGCTGTCCAGACACTTCTTGAGCTCTGTCAGGCTTGGTACATGGCCACTTCCCTGGCAAACCTGTTCCAGCACCAAACTACCACATGTGTGAGGGTTAGAAAAGCACTTCAGCATAGGATTTGGATGTGATTAATGTACCTTAATCTAAAATGTTGTGTAAGAAACCCCTAACTGCAAAATATATTGTATGCTTCTCCTGGTATCACCAGTGTGTTAGGTGACCTTCAAATGCAAGAGCATGTAGTGCCACAAAAAACATTGTCAAAGTGATGGGACACCAGGCTATAGGCTGTCCTTTGCCTCAGAAGATCCAGTGTCAGCTCCTTAACCACAGGCTTGCAGGCACTGGGGAATTACTGAGTTCTGCTCTGGCTTCCCAGGATTATTTATGTATTTGGCTAGGTGTCTTCCCTCTTCTGGCTGACTGCCCTACCACCTAGGTTTTTGTTTGATGTTTCTTCTTGCCTGCCTTCCTTCTGGCTTTATAACTTTTGCATTCCTGTCTCTGCTGCAATCCAGGAGTAAATGATATGGCCCCCACTCAGCTGCTCTTCACTTACAAAGCTCCCCAGGAAAGTTGTGCTATACCCCTTGACCCTTCAACAGCTCTAAGCCCACCTCACTTAAAATTTATCCTTTATCAATCACACTGTCTCTGGAAACAAATTCAGACTCCCAATTCAGAGCAAAAGGGACTGGTGAAGCCCTAACGAGGGATGAGGGCTAAAGCACGGCGTTTCTGATGCAGCTGTGAGGAGCTCCCAAACCGATATTGGGCATCTGGTAGATTGCCTTCTGAATTTAAATGTTTAATTTAACTGCAATTTTTAACACCCAGGGACCGGGAACCTAATCTGCTTGTGAAACCTACTCAGGAAGTAATAAAGTGCCTTTCTGGATCACACCAGTGTTGACAGAACCACGCTACATTCAGAAACGCAGCAGTCAGCTCACCCTGCTCCCACTGCCAATGCTGTGGTCCAAAACCCATTGCCAGCTGGGGTGTGGTGACCATAAAACACTTGGCACCAAGTGCTACATGATCCTTGAGGACACCGGTTCTTGGAAGGAGAGGCACTCCTGCCTACTTGGAAGATACCCAAGGAGTGGATTTTCTTTCCTCACCTCTTTTTTTGTTGTTCATCTCACTACATCTTGTAGTAGACTTTATAGATGCAGTGTAAGGGTTTCAACATTTTTAAGGTACCATGAGGATGCCAATAAAATTTGTAAGGGAGAATAGTTGATCTCTCTAATAGTAATATAGTCCAAGCGGAATTGTGTTTCATTTATTATTTTGTAAATTATTTGATTAAATTAACTTTTCTTTGAAACCTGCTATATATAAAGATGTGTCTTTTTCCTACAGAGACTGCACTGCTTTTGCTTCACGTAAGCAATTTCACCTTTTCTTTATCCTTTTCTAATTGTTCAAAAGAAGAAAAAGTGATTAAAAAATAAAACATGCAGTCAAATGGGAAATGTAATTTCACTCTGGTATAAACAGAGTTGAGGAAGAGATATATGCCTCTTTCTCAGTCCTTACAGGTAATGTGAATATCTGTGGAAATACATACAAATACTGCCACATTCCCCAGTCTGCGGTTACTTTTCTAATAGATATGGAAAAAGTGTTAGATGGTTCTTGGAAGATCTGAATTATGATAATAGAAATAATGAAAAACTACAGTTAAATAATATCCTAGCACTGCAGCTGTGGAGTCAGCAAACATAAAGAATATTGGCTTCTTTTTGTATAAGACAGGGTATTTTGGCAAAAGGCACTACAGAAGACAAAAAGTGATTTCTTACACTCAGAGTTGGCTAGAGCAAGTTTCCTAGGCTGATGTGCCTACAGATGATCTGAGACAAGTTTGTTCAGTAACGTCAACTTCTGTAGTGTGTTTGGAGAAAAGTAAATAGCTTTTGCCTTAGCTGTAAATCAGCAGTTCAGGCTCTTTCTTTAGAGAGAGACAGATTTTTACCACCCCATCCCAGTACCTATCTCTCATATTGCTATGCATGATAACTGCCAGGTGATGTCTGTCATGGAAAGCTTGTCTGGTTCTGGCTCCTGCTGCTTTTGCTGCTCTCCCTCAGAGCTTTCTCAGGCAGATTGGGAGTCAGGATTTAGTCCTTTTTAAGAGTGAGAAAACATGGAGCAGTTTTAATTTCCAGATTCACTCCAAAACAAAGTTTAGTGTAGTTTAGTTTTAGGTTTTACCCACAGCCATACTGAGCATTTATCAGTCCTGGACATCACTTTCTTAGAAAATAAAGATTAGAGAGAAAATGAAGCTTAATCACTCTTTAAAACCGGCTACCTTGCAGCCCAGCTCCTCAGTTGCAGTGCAATAGGGAGAATTAGTTAATTCCTTACAGCTGGCCCAGTTTGCTGTCCTGAAGTCCCTAAACTAAGAAAGCAGAGTAGCCATCCTTCTAAATTGAAAGAGATGGCAAAGTGCCTCCCAGCTTGCTCTGGTCTGTATAACTGGTGTGTAGTCTCAGATTAACAGAACTAATCTGTAGAGACAAAGTTAATTGGAAATATATACCTAGCAGCCATTGTTATAGGGTAACTTCACTGTTAGTTTGTTGGTTTTTGTTTGGGTTTTTCTTTCCCTTGAAGCATAATTCATCTAATTTGCTAGATCGCTAGACTGCCCCATCTAGTATATGGGGTGGTCTGTTTGTTTTCCTGAAATTAGTTATGCCACTGTGACAAGTAATAAACTTTTTGTCTAAAATCAGAGATGAACTGATTTTACCTGAAAAAATGGTAAGCTGAGAGCATATCTGAAAAATACAAGTGTTATAATGACAGTGTACTGTTAATTCAGTGTTACGCATGTCTTGCTTACCAAGGTCAGGGGAGTTTCATGTTAATTTTTGATAACATGGTAAAGTCTATTTTCTCTAGTTTATGTTTGAGTAAAGAATTTAACAGGATATGAACTTTTAGGAAGCTTAGAAACCAGATTGAAATGCCGAAGCAAGTTTGTATCTGTCCTTGATACTTTATCTTTTGAGATGGATATAGATCATGCAAATCTCACTATAATAGTACTTGAGGTTGGCTGACTTTTGGATGCTTAATCTTTTGACCTTTATGATGTATTAATGTTTTCAACATATTTATCTAAACTTTTAAGGAGAAGGCATCTCAAATTATGTGTGGAGGGGGAAAAAAAGAAAGGAAAGAAATCTGGAACCAATAAACTTGTGGAGCTTGTAAATTCCTTCTTTCCATGTTATTCATCCTGAAGAGGGTACAGGCTCTGCTTCTTAGAAACAAAAATGCAGACAGAGGAATGGGACACTTAATGAGCATAATATATCTGGAGGCTTCAGACTGAGGACAACCTGTGCTAAATATCTGCCTTAAATTCTTTCCCAAAATGAAAGGTTCCTACTACAAAACAGTCAAAATTAGTGGAAAATTAATCAAAACCTGACTGGAGGACACTGGCCTTCAATGAAGGTTATGTCCATGTTAACTTTGCTGTGACTGTCATAGTTCGGGAGGTTTAATCTGTATGGAAAAAAATTTTTTTCCTTTTCTTTTTTTTTAACCATTGCCACTTCAAAGTGGATGAAAGAACACTGTAAAAAAGAGACTTAGGAAAATCATCTAGGAGCAAAAGCCACAGAGAGGAAATTTGAAGCCACAGAATACTTTTTTAGGAAAACTGAGCACATGAAAACAGGAAAGGAGATGATTAAATTGAAAATATTTGGCAACCTTAAGTATAATAGACACCGGTAATCTTTTGCTGATGTGTTTCTTGTATGAACTGCACATGAACAAGCTGAATATATGCAATACATGTCACATTTCAGGTGTGAGCCAGATTATGTGTGCATCACTTTATGATTCCCAGCAATGTGCATTTTCTCACCAATGCTCCCAAAATCCCCGTGGAATATGGAGACTATAGAATTGAGACTACAAACCTTAAGATTCAAATACTTCATCAATAAGGCAAGGTGAGCTGCTCTACCATTCATGCATCCCTTCCTATGGGAAGTGTCATAGAGCCGTGAAGCCTGGACTTCATATTGGGGTCTCTTGTTCAACCTCAAAGAAGTACAGTGAGAAGACATCACTGCAATAAATCAGGGGGATTGTATTATTTGTCAGTTCTGTCAAAGGTTGATAATTGTTCTCTGTGAGTTGGGCATCTGAATTACCTTATCTATAGTGTTTACCCCTTAAAGCGCAGAAAGGAAGGCAACCTGTGTGCCTGACTCTGCTGCTTTTGCTCTTTGCTCATACCCCTGAGCGTAGCTACAGCTGATTCTGTAGCATGGTAGCATTTCATTGTTTTTAAAATAAATATCTATAAATTAAAATGGATTTTGTTTATCTTAGAGGCAGTTTAAGATAACAGAAAGGAAATACTGGAAATTCTTAGAAATGTTGGAAGACAAAAATACTCGAACATATTTCCAAAGATTTTATACCTTTGAGATTAACTGTATCTTTGAAAGGGGGAGATTTAACCCAACTCCATGGGTCCAGTGGCTTCACAGGGATAATCCGCTGCTGTCAGAGGAGAAGGGTTATGTTATTTCATTACAGGAGATCTCCATCTTTTTAACCCATGTTCCTGAGAGATGACTGAGTGTCTCTCCAGTATAAGGGTTTGGGGATTTCCAGGGGGAAACCCCATACAGCAAAACTGGCTCATGGCTACATGCTTGGGAACCCTAACTCTACTTCCAAAGCCTCACAATTTTTCCATCAACAGTCACAGCACAGTGATTTATGTGGGATCAGTACAGTGAGGAGCTGACAGATGTGTACTGCTCATTATATCCTGCTACTTTGGTGACTCCCAGACCAGGTTACCCAAGAGGACTCTGGGGAGTGGACAGGGAAGATACTGAGCTCTGGCTACCAGCAGGACACAGCCAGACGCTGCCCCCATCTCCTTGCTGAGGAAAAGTTAAATGTTTTTCCAATTATAGTTTCAGTAAAAGTTAATCAGGGACAAAAACATCTAATCCTAGTGTCACTGGAGTCACAGATGCTTGGGTCCCTTTTAAACCCCATGAGTAAGTGATGTCATTCCTGATGGAAACAGGCAAGTTCCCCTTGCATCAAGATTTCTTTAGAGTCCCCTACAATCTGAGTTGTAAGCCTGAGCCTCTGTATCTCTACAGAAAAGAAAAGAAAAGCAGATCACAGGGATGCTGAACTGCAAAGAGAACATGAAGCTGTTTTGTGTGGAAGGGCCAAGATTCTGCCTGGCACTGGGACAGGGGTGTGCTTCAGATCTCACCAGCCTATGCTCGGCACAGCACTGAAGGGCCCCAAGCAGAGAGGGTTGGGACTTAGTTATCCACATGTTCCTTCTCATCAGGGCAGCACTTTGTTTCAGCCACAGGGAAAGCAAGAGCACTTTTGGATCATACAGGCCAATTTACTAATGAGAAAATTCTGACCCTAATGAGAAATGAGTAGTCACATTAATGCAGGAGGATATGTTGAATGTCATCATGTATTATCAAATCCATTGTCATAACCTTTAAATTCCAGTTATCTCTTCCTGTCCGACCAAATCAGCCTAAATTCACAGACCAACTCACTGATTGCAGACCAGAGTGCTGTCTGTGGATGTTTGCTTTTCTCTGAAACCAGCTTGCACATGCCCCTGTAACTCCTCGAAAACCACCTCTGTTCTAACCATCGGTTGTAAGGTGAAGTATGAGCACAAACTGCTTTCAGTTTTCATAGCCAGTTTTCTACATTAGACTTTAATTCTCAAATTGTATGTTCACAGTTGCAGTCGATAATGACTACAGAATTTCTATTGCATTAACTGTAGCCAACTGAAATCTAATACCTCTGAAAATGCAGAAAATAACCCAAGTGTTATACAAATAAAAAAAATATTTCTGAATGGAACCCAGCAACTCTCCTCTAATTACTTTAAATTTCAGTGTACAGAAGGTATGTTGAGTGACAAGTCAATTTATTTGCATGCTGGAAAAGTTCATGTTCTAGGCACGTGTTTATATGACAACAGCTTCAAGCATATGCTTTTTATTTTTCTCAAACAGACAGATGATTTTTTTTTCTAGAGGCTCATAATAGGTTTTCTGCTCATATGCTACAGTTAGCACACATTTTCCTTATTTATAGTTTTGTGGGTGTGAATCTACTGTTCTTGGAAGATGTTGGATTGACAGTCCTGCAAGATACTCCAACTTGCCCTGCTATGTTCCTTAATCCTGACCTGATGAAAACACCTCCTGGGGAGAGAAAGATCTTTGCTCTTCAGCCCCTGCTGGTACCTGGCTTCTTCACTAAAGGCTGCCCACAAACCTAACCAGTAAGACCACTTCTCAGGGTACGCAGGGTGGTTTGTGCATCTGCTTGGAGAAACTGGTTGAAGATTTTTTTGTTTACTAATCTGTTAATTCTATAGACACAAAAGCCTAAAATTCAGTTTTCTTGAGCATACTAGAAATTAGGATATGTCTCAAAGAATAATTTTGCATAGAGCTGAATTAGCCTTATAAAATTCAGTACTTTATATAGATTTCTAAAAGAGTACCAATGTCCTTGTTTTACATATTTCCATTTCACTAAGATATATTCTAAAAAGAAAAAAAAATGTTGATTGCCTACTTCTCTGCTAAGCTCCAGGTCCCTTTCACCATGATCACAATCAAACATTTAATTATGCTAGATTTAAAACCATTTTTTTAATAGAAGGAAAACTGCCTTACAGATGTGTTAAACCAAACCACAGCTTGGGGCTAGAATTTGATGGGATGAGTCTTCGTAAAATTCAACCTTAAGAAGATGCAGGAATACCTTTCGGAAATAAGTAGAAATTGAGTATTCTGTTCTTTACTTGGTTTTTAAAACTCAGTCCTTGAGACAGAGTGTGGTCCTTGCCTTGGCAGCAGTTCAAATCAGCTGAAATAAACCTGGAGGTTTCATTTTGTCTGGCTTGCCCAAGAGACAACTCTGATCCATATGGAGACTGAATATAAAGCATGTAGGCATGCAGTGACAAAAGGTGCCTACGGGAAGCAAAGGGCAAGAAATCAGGATGGGTCAGCTGAGTAAACATCAAAGACTCTCAAATAACCAACAGAAAAGTAAATATTCTCAAGCAAATGGGATATGCCCATAACACCATTGAGATTTTATAGAAAACATTCTTTGAAAAGAGTTCTGCTGGGGTGTCTCTATTTGTCTTTCCCTTTCTGGAATATTGAATTAAAATGGCCTGTTTGCTCTGTAAGTTCATCAGTTCTTGCTACTCAGTCCCCAGTGCAGCCTCTTGACACCTCAATTATCTCTTCAGCAACTCCTGATAGTACCACAGAAGTTGGCATTGCCCATCTGGATATTTCTAATACACCCCACCATGAGACTTGCTTAGCAAAATACATGCAGGTACAGAGGATAAAAGGTATTTATCCATGAAAGGACTGTGCGAGGTCTAGGAATTATTTAAAATCCACTTAAACCCCATGAAGGCAAGAAGTAATGCATTTAAGGATTATTATCTGAGAGTATTAAAGGAACATATTTTAAAGACAAAAATCCCTACATGACTTCTATTGCTTCATTTCCTGCAGAAATTAAGATGAAAGATTAATGTACCTGTTCATTTCAAGGGCTCAAGCCCCTAACTTTGCCATTCTTTGGTAATAGCAAAACTGGTGTGAGCCATATATGACGTAATCACTGCTTATTATAATTGGTTGGGAGGTTTTTTGTATGTCAGTGTTGCTCTGGCTTAGGTGGTGATATCTCTAGTGTGCTGCACATGGGAGTTGATCATTTTGGTTGCATGAGGAACCACCCCAACAGCTAATTTAGTCACTTAATATCTGGCATGAGTGGTGGGATGAATGAATGCTGCTGGAGGCTAAATCTCCTTTCACAGCTGTAGCAGAAGGGAGGTTGCCAAAAGCTCATGCCGTAGCCTGTGATTTCAGGCTAAGGTATAGCAACTTTCTGGAAGCACAGTGGGACAATAAAAGATGTGCTAAATATACAAGTCCATGGAAGGCAAATAAAACATATGAGTTTTCTTTTGGCTGCTGGTGGTGGTTGGTTGGTTTTGCTTGGGAAACAAGAATCTGACCCTGAAGCTGTTTTTTGCACCTCCACCTGTCCCTGCTGCTTGTTATTCCTGTTGCCACTGTATAGACAAAGAAAACATAGGATTTTTCCCATGTAACTGTTCCAATACCAGATTATCGTTATAGTTACATTACCTTTTGTGCAGTGGAGCGTCTTTTTTCAATCTTATTCGTGTCTCCAGCAGATGTGGGTGCTTGAGGGCAGGCAGGGCCAGCAAGCCAGCGGGCTGGGCTGCCATAGCCTCTGCTGAGCTGGCAGCAGAGGAGCCCTCAAGCTGTGGGTTGGTCCCGCGTGGGTGCCATTAGAAAACCTTGAAAATGTAAGCCGTGGAAACCAAAGATAAAGGGCATTAATGTGAAAGAGCTCGTGAATGTTATCTATCCCACAAAAAAAAAAAATATAGTTTAACAAAGATGTCTTCCCTTCTCCCGCTGTTTCACAGACGTCGAGGTATCGAGGTTTAGTTTCCGTGGTCCCGGTCTCCAGCCACTAGCACGGCCTCTCAAAATTGGCGGTGCCTGGGAGTGAGGCTGAGCCTTGACAACTCCCACTGCTGCCCCATCCGCGCCGCTTCTTGGCGTGGTGTTTGCAAACACCGCCCCCCACACAGTTCCCCGAGGCGGGGCACACCGCTTCGACACCGCAGAGCACCCTCCCCGAGCCTCCCTGAGGTTTCTTGGCCGCTGCT
The DNA here is from genome assembly GCF_001715985.3 of Manacus vitellinus. Taxonomy (NCBI): domain Eukaryota; kingdom Metazoa; phylum Chordata; class Aves; order Passeriformes; family Pipridae; genus Manacus; species Manacus vitellinus. Next base: position 48,084,608 of record NW_021940208.1, on the reverse strand, counting down.
TCTTCCGACGGCGCGTACAGGATCCCGCCCGGCGGTGCGGCGACACACAGGCGCCCCAAGGAGCATCCAGCACCGGGGGCACTGCGGAGCGGGCTCTGGGGGATACTAGGGACCGGGAGGGAGCCGCAGCCCTGTTCCTCCATGTCCCTCCGGCTGCAAGAGCTGGACGGGGGTGGCGAGCGGCCGGGATTAACTGTGGGAGGTTACTCCGAGGCTCCGGAGCCCGGCAGGCAAATTTCACAAAGTGATGGCACAGCGTGTGCCTGTGTCCCCCGTGTCCCTCCCGAGAACTGGCGCTGGGGCATTCCACGGGGACTTCGCCCCTCGTTGCTGGAGTATCCCCGGCGGCGGGGACAGCCTTCCCAAAAGCCCGAGAACACCTTATGTCCCTGGCGCGGCGGACTCGTTTAAAGATCACCACGGGTGGGCTTTTGCTGAAATGCTAAGTTGACGGGCACGGGGAAAAGCGACTCGAAACTCTCTCGGTGCACCGAAGCGGACTCAGGAACCCATCACTCTGTGACCCCGCTGGTGGGAGTCCAGCATTTCGCCCGGCAGCGAAATTCGGGGCAGCAGGTTGCACTGCCCGGGTAGGGAGAAGGCATCCCGCTGTCCTTGCCACGGGAGAAGCGGAGGACAGGACGGGCAGCCGTGCCGGGGGAGGTTCCGAGCCCCTCGCCGTGGAGCCTGGGCGCTCTGCGGAGACTGTTCCCGCGTCTGCGGGTCTGTGTGTCGCCGGGGTCAGTGATCGAAGCCTGGAAGTGCCAGGTGCACTGGCCGAAGGGAGCCGCTTTCAGTGTTTCCCCGGGTAAGACAAACCGGAAAAAAAAAAATCTCCTCGTCGCGTTGCAAAATTGCGTTCATCGGGTTTTGCGGCAAGAATCGTCTCTGCTTTTTACCAGTCATTCCCCCTAATGCCGCGAAAACAGAGAACCCTCAGGCGAGCGTTAGCAGCCCGAAGGACTTGCCAGTCAAATCCCTCTCAGCCGCGAGAGCACCGCCTGAACGCGAGTTCCCCTGGCCTCGGTGAACCGTCGATGCTTTTAATTAAACGCAGCTAACCCTTTTTGTTAAAACCCTGCCGAGAAGGGTTAGGTTTTTACTTCTCGGGAGGCAGACGGTGTGTGTTTGCCGCTGAGCATCAGACTCTCCGACCGGAGCAGGCAGTCTCTAAGTGCACCCCTGCCAGATCTGTAGGCACGAAGCGTCTTGACAGGGAGAGACGTGGGGGTATCGCGCCAGTTTGTTATCAATCCATTAAAGGAAAGACACGGGGGACAGGATCTGGACCCCTCTCCGGGACCGACAGCCCACCTCCTGCAGACACCCCAACTTTATCGAGGCACCCGCGCGGCTGCTGTGCAGAAAGCGAGGAGGGGGTGCAGAGGCCCACCCTTGACGAGAGAGCAGGGAAGGGGCTCACGAGGGGCAGGGGTGTGTGAGGCCGCTGCCCCGGGCAACTACGGCACACGTGCCGTCGAGGATCGCAGCGACGTTCCCCTCTGGGCTGGGGAGCGCGGGCGAAGGGACGCTCCGCAGCTTCCCGCGGGGCTCTGCGGGACACCCCGCTGGGGAATTCACGTTAGCAAAACGCCTTCGTGCGGGTCCGGTAGCCTCCACGGGTGGAACGGGTCCTCCGTGGATGTCTGCACTGTCTTTACAAAGTCCCAGGAGTTTATTTAATAAAGATCTGAAAAC
>NW_021940208.1:48079816-48082500 GCF_001715985.3 Manacus vitellinus | reverse complement strand
CGGGCCGCGACGGCGAGCGATCAGGGAGCCCTCGAGCTGGGGGTGAGCCTGGAGTCACGGGGGACGTGCCGTGGCCCCGCTTGGCAAGCGCTGGGCCTGCTTACCCTCACTGCTCAAACACAGTCTGGAGCACGGTGCAGGCTTGCTGCTTGCTTCGCTGAGGTCTTCGGAGCCGCTTGGATGGGGGATAAGTTGGAGGAACGAGAGGAGGAGTTATTTGATCTATTTCCTAAAGCGAATGATCCTTCGCTTTGCTTTTACTTTCCTTTATTTTTTTTTCTTTGTTCTCTAAAGTAATCTTTTATTCAAAACGAGTACTCAAGACAAATAAATGCGGGCAGGTACATCCTGCTTCCCCCGCCTGACCAATCACTCCGATGACGTGGGGAAAGACTGGCAAAGGAGCGGGCAATACGAACTCCACCGGGGGAAAAAAAAACAACAACCAAAAAAACGGGGGATGGAAGAAGAAGGACTTACAGCAAAGCCCCTATCTCAAGCCCCAGGGGAGGAGTAGTCAGTAGGTTACCGGGAGGAGTAGAGATTAAGTCTACCTTTACCCTACTCAAAACTAAGAAGCATCCCAGAATCTGTGCCACCGAACAGCAAGGAGGCTTTCAAGATACCCCTTTACTGGGTAAAAATTACTCCGGGCATCTCTACCTCCCTCAATTTCTCCCCCTCCTCTCCCCTCCTGCACGTCGAAACCTGCCGAGGAGCACAAAATCGGCCTGGTACTGACATGCACCTCCACGGAGCAGGCCTACAGGTTTTCCTGTGCTTCTGGGATTCCCTGTTGTAAGCTCTTAAACAGAATATTGAAACAATTTTGCTTTTGGTGCCTGTTCTTGCCTTGTAGCTCTGGCACTAAACAAATAGGAAAAGTGTGTTAAAGGGAGGCTACGGTTACAGCATCTTGGCCTGACATTCCCACATATAATTAAAACCATAGCTACAATAATACATAAATAAATAACAGCAAACAGAAGGATCCGTTCCTGTTCCAGTCGAAATCAACTGTTTTGGCTCTGTCACTGTATTATTTTGTTGGAGCAGTCTACGTCGTTCCCTCCTAATTTTATTTTAATTTATTTTAATAGGAGAGACAACAGAGAAAGAAATGATGCATTTGGGTTTTCTTCTTTTAAGTCCATGTTTAGTTTTAATTTTCCTGTATTTTAAAATAAGCACGTTGGCTGCAACGTGTTTGATCTTTGCAAGAAGGAAGTCTATATTGTAAAGGAATGCGCAGCAGTTTGGTATGAAAATGGGGTTGTGACTCACAGCTGCAGGCAGAAAAAAAAGGTGTTGTGGTGTCAGCCAGAGGTGTTCAGTCTAATAACTCAAGCTGTAAACTGTATCCTCTAAAATTACTTACGTAGTAAATCATTCAGGGGTTAAAAAATAGACTGGAAAGTGTAAGAGAGGAAAGAAAATCTTTCAGAAGTTCCCTTCATGAAAATTATTTACAATGATGGGAATTAGGAGTTTAATATTTCCCACATTTTCTTAAATGTCTGATACAGTTAATTGCCCCTATATAGCCGATGCTGTATACTCTCGGTCGCTCGCGAGGCAGCAGAAACTTGTTTGGGGATAACGGTTTCATTGACTGCTTTACCCGATTTACAGTTAATTTTGACCATCTAAAAGAGAAAAAAAAATCCGAGAGTGAGTGTTTCGTAATCATTCAGTACCGCAGCGAAAACCCTCCGAAAAGAGCCTCCTTTGCCCGCATAGTCGAGCAGTCGAGGGCAAAGCGCCTCTGACATGCCTCTCTCCCCGATACACGCCGAGACACGGCATGTTTCCATCTCTCTTTGCCTCACGTAGGTGTATCTAGTCTGGCAACAGCTGAGAAGCTGGAGAGGCTTTGAACGCAGATCTCTCTTCCAGCCTAACTGCTTGGTTTGCAGCAGTCCGGTCCGGGAGGAGAGCGAAAAAAAAAATAACCCCCAACTTCGGTGTCATCTCTAGTTGCGGAAGAATGGAGCGAGTAACGAAGCAGGAATCCGAAAGGTGCTTCCCAGGTCGAAATGTTGCCTTTCAGAAGAGCTTTCTCCGTTTCCAGCAGCGGTTGCCTTCGCTGAAAAGGAGATGCTGGCCGTGACTTTCGGGTGGTTGCGCCTTGTCTGATGGGGAAAGTAACTTGTTAGGAAGATTTCCAACGGGAGAGACATTGAGTGATTTGGGGGGAAAAAAAAAAGCAAAATAAGACAAAATAAAATAAAATAAACCTGGGAAAAATGCCCTATAGAGGTCGGCAAATGTTCGCAGTGGAAATAAGAAGTCAGCAACAATTAAAATCTGGAAGCCACGTTCATTAGTATTCAGCACATAGGATCTAGCTTTTATGTTTATCTTTCTCCGCGGATCAATATTGTAGCAGCATGTGCCGGGAACAAGCAGAAATCTGGCCACTGCATGTGGCTGACCTTTCCCTCTCTCCCTACAGGTCAGATCATCTTCATCAAAACAGGTCAGATCGTCTTCATAACTATCATCACCTAATTCAGCCACAGCCACGGCTCTCATTAAAACTGGTATTTAATATAGGCGCTGTGACTAGATATCAAAGGAGAAGGGGTGTTTGCCCACACCGAGGAATTAGTAGTCTAGGAAGAAGAAGGAAAAAAAAAAAAAAGTTGGAAGGAAAATTGCTCTTTTTTTTTTTTTTTTTTTTT
>NW_021940208.1:48070723-48076951 GCF_001715985.3 Manacus vitellinus | reverse complement strand
CGCCAAGGCCAGGGTCAAGTTCAAGGCCAGCCCGGGTAGGACAGGGAAGGGGGGGAGCTTACTCACGGCCACGGCCACCACGGTCCCATCGCTGGGCCTGCCGGAGGAGAGGCATCCCTGCCCGAGAGACACGACCTGCCCTTTGGCCAGGGAGGTTGCTTGCCCCGCGCACCCTCGCTATCAGGGGTCGAGGGGAGGATCACCCCTGGGGTCTCCTTAAGCCAGAACGGCTCCGAGAGAAGGGAGAAGGGGAACCCAGATCCGGAGAGCTTCTCTCCAGCCGGAGCTAGCCCACCGGGGCGGAAGACAGCAGAGCGGGTTTGGTCACCCTTGGGCAGGGCTACCCGTGCGCCCCCGGGCCCGGGAGGGAATTTGGGCAGACGGTGGCTGGCAGGGACTGGCTATGAAGCGGGATCCCCGTTTGGTTTTTCGGCTGAGAGGAGGCCGGCAGGACAAGGAGGGATCCTCGCAGCTGCATTTCCCACAGATGTCTCCAAGGGGCAGGCGGCATATGCCAATGATTTTAATAAATATTTTTTTACGTAATATTATTACGGAACATAAATTAGGTTTTAATAGTCGTTTGATTACCCGAAGAGCTGCCGTGTGCGCGTGGATGGCCGCGCTGGGAGGAGCACAGCCGCCGAGGAAGCTTCGGCTCCGCTTCCCATCTAAACTTCCTTGTCAGCAACGGGACGGAGCAGAGTGTCTTTCCCTCCCTCCTCCCCTTCTCCTGGGTGCGGGTAACCCCCACTTCACCCCAGAAGTGATCAAGGCCCCGTGTACCCTCCTCTCCCCCCCCAACTACCTCATACCGACTCGAGACATCTGTATTGATATTTGAATACGCAGGACAAAGCCCGAAAAACCCAAACCGACGAGTGGCCCTGGGGGGCGTAAGCGATGGGCTCGCCGGGTGTGAGGAGCAGAGGGCTCTCCCCGACTGCAGAAGCCGTCGCTGAAGGCAGCGCAGCCACCGCAGGGCGCTCGGAGCCCGACTCGCAGCGCTGCCTCTTCGCAAGGCGTATTTCGGTGGTTTGACAAGGCCGAACTTTTTTACTTTTTTCCACTACATCCTGGCTGCTGACACACTCGCCTTGGCTGTCCCGGTTTGGCGAGCTGTGCCCGGAGAGCTGCTGTCCACCGGCCCCACACGGGTGGCTCCGACGGCCCGCGCGGAGCAAAACTCTGGGTCAGCATCTCGGGAAAGTCATCTCCCTGCGGCTCTCAGTCCCTCCCTGAACACATCTGACAGCCCAAACCGCTCCCTGGGATGAAAATAAAATAAAATTAAAAAAAAAAAAAAAAGGAGAAAGAGAGGGGGGAAAAAAACCTCGAAGGAGAAGTGTAAGCTCTCGGGTATCACAACTTTCTCCTCTCCAGGGTTGAATGGAGGCTGCTAAAAAGACGGGAGGCGCAGAAGGACACGATCTACGGCTCAAAGCAGCGGAGCTCAGCTCCTAGTCATTGCGCCTCCACCTCCGTACCGAAACGCCCCGTTTTGTCACCCTGTAATGAGCTTCCAGTCAGACACGCACCGGAGAGAGAAGGGTGAGCCCGAGTAAGGCAGGAGGCGGAGGAAGCTGTGATCTCGCCGTGTAACTCTTACTAAAGGAGATCCTGCCTTGCAAGTTATTTGGGGAATATGCACATCTTCACCCTTTTCTTTCAGCTCAGAGGCTTCCTAAAGTGTTGGGTGGCTTTGTAGCTTTTTTTCTGATGTTTTAGTTTGGTTTTTTTTTCTGTACGGGGGAGCCCAGCTGGAAGATATCCTCCTGGTCCAGTAACTCGCGGATGTTTTAAAAGCATTTGTTTTGCAGTCGCCACTCAGCCCATCACATGAGTTACAGCAGGTTTCAGAAAGCCCTTGGCATAAAAAGGAAACAGCTCGTGCAGTTTCAACACGTTTTATTATATTTCTGTATGCATTACTCTCAAAACATATCACAAGAAATGATGAAACCACTTAAACCTTCAAATAAAAAATCTGAAACAGTTTATGCTCACAATTGTACATATTTATAGTTAAGAAACATTCTTTATAAATACTGTTTCCTCTGTAGCAAGTTAATACCATAATTTAATTACAAATGGATAAATATGGTAACAGGTATTTACAGGAGGAAGGGTGTTATTACAGAAAAGCTAACGGCACAACGTTTATTTTTCCTCACAATCTTCCGAACAGGAACTAACAAATTGAACTTGCAAAAGCACTAAAACATCACATATAAACCCAGCTAACAGAAAAATACATTCACAAGCGTTGTTGTTTGTGTGAGTGTCTGTAAGTAACAGAATGGAGACTTTGGCACGGTATTTCTTCCCCAGTCTATAGTTGAAATACAGTTTACAATCAAGTTGCCTCTTAAAAAGGAACACAATATTCAAGATATCACAATTACAAAAGAAACAATTTTTTTCTTCCATGTTACTTTTTTTAAAAGGGTGAACTAAAAAGGAAGAAAAGAGGGAGGTGGGGAAGGAGACCAGGACAAAAGAAAACAAGTCCTTCACTTTCTCAGGGAGGGAGGAAGATGGGAAAAAAAAAAAGACTTAAAAAAAAAAGAAAAAAAAAAAAGGAAGAAGAAAGGGACCAATCCGCGGTTTACAAACGGGACGAACTTCTATACACCGAGAATCCAGGAAAATCTCGTTCCCCACCTCGCCGGAGGAAGGAGAGGGCCGCTATATACACAGTTCGTAGGGCGGGAGGGCGCTGGCTGCTCCGGGCGGGGAGGCGCAGGGGCCGGAGGAGTTTGAGTCTCTGATCTTTTGTCTGAAGGCTCTGGAGGGAGAGTTTCTTTCCACCGGCTTGGGAAGCTTTTTATTGGGTGATGTGTTGGTGGCGTTTGGGGTTGGTCTTTTCCCCTCTCTCTCTCTCTCTCCCCTTTCCGTTCCTCTATAGATTTACCCATTCTTTTATGTTTTTCGGCACGTACTTTTTAGAATATTTTTTGCTGGTTCGAAACGTTCTCAAAAAGAAACAAAAAAGAAAAAAATCCAACAAAAAAAAGACGCGAAGGCGGGAGGGTGTGGGGAGATGAAGGTCCCCCGTCCCCATCCTGTTCGGCCGTCATTTCCGCTGCTGGCAGGGTGCGGCGGCACCTCCCGGTTGCGTCTCCGGCGGGCTCGCTCGCTGCCCTCCTGCCCGCCGCCGCCGGCGGGTGAGGCGCTGCGGGGGCCGTTGCAGAGCAGTCCGGCGGGGCCCTACACGTTACCACCATGAAGTTTGAAGGAGAGGCCGCTGTTGGCCGCCCGCCGCCGCCGCTGCCCCGCCCCGCCCCGGTGCACGGCGGACACGGCCGCCGCCGCTGCCGCCGCCGCCGCGGGCCGGGGAGAGGTTGCTGGTGTTCTGCGATCGGCGCTAGGGGACACCAGCCCCCGGCGGCGTTGGAGACTCGTAGCCGCGAGCTGGCGGCCGGGAGGATTTGGAACCTTGACACCGGGGACGACTCGTGCACCTGGGGGCAAAGGCAACACGGCCTGTGGAGGAAGGATGGGGTGGACGGCGCGCGCCCCCCGGGGCGCGCCCCCCGCCGCCGCCGCCCCCGCCGCCGCCCCTGGCCCCGCGCCCGCCGCCCGCCGCCCGCGTCGGCGCCCGGCGGCGGCGCGTGCCGCCCTCCCGCCTCCCGCCGCCTTCCTGCGGGGCCGGGTACCTTCATATGTTTCCGCAGGGAGCTGGGGTGCGTGTAGGACTTGTCGCACATCTTGCACAGGTAGGGCTTATCCGAGGTGTGGACGTGCATGTGCTTCTTGCGGTCGCTGCTGTTGGCGAAGCGACGGTCGCAGCCTTCGAACTCGCACTGGAAGGGCTTCTCCCCTGTAAGAGAGTGGCGCAGCTGCGAGGTGAGCGCGATCGCCCCCACTCAAACCCCGCGCAGCCTCGGGCCAACTTTCCTCCCCACTTCCCCCCCCCTCACCCAGTCACTTCGTCCAGCAGTTTCCCAAAGCAAGAGGCCGGTTCTGTCCCGGTACCCGCAGCGCGGAAGGGCCGTGCTGCTCACTCTTTTTGCCCTGCAGGGAGGCAACCCCCGTCCCCCACCTGGTTTTCCTACCAAAACACCCCGGGCACCCCCGTCCCGGCATTTTGCCCGATTTTAGTTCGACCAGTGCCGACACACACAGTCAGCCCCGAAAGAGATTGAAGAAGAAAGGCGATGATTTAAAAAAAAAAAAAAAAAAAAAAGCGAGCAGCATCGAGACGTTTCGCCTCGGTACCAAATCCGCTATCCTGTTAAACTGGAAACCATTACCGACAGATTTAAGGCCGGGCATATTGTTTCGTGTATGGATATTCGAGATAAATGCACATCCGCTGGGAAAACTAAACGTCTGTAAAATACTTCATCTAATTTTCATAGGGATTCCTCTCACCCGGCTGCCAGGACTCCAAATGCCGGGGAGTAATTTGGAGGTGAGAACTCCACATCCCCCCGCCTTTGGAGGGGGGAAGCATTTAACATTAAATTCCATTAGCACCCAAATTGTTTCTTAAAGACATCCGCTCAGACACAATGACTTCAGTGCGGGCATCTCATGCAAATACATTTCTCAAATTTTAAACCTTGTTAAAGCTCGTCTCGCACCTCACATCGGGCTTAGCACTTGAGAAAACAATAGGCCTCGAGATTTTTAGCCTTTCTCCGGGTAAATATTTGGAGTGCAAGTCGCTAAAATATTTGGCTGTCTTTTATGAAATAGTCTGGCACGGTTTGAGCCGGCAGGAGTAGTAAATGAATAATAGATGAGGCGGGAGGATGCGTTAATTTTTGTTACCCTTCGGCTCAGGCTATTTTCCATCGGGAAAGCCAGGGCTCCCTCGACCCTCTTCCACCTGATTGGGGTGGAAGTTTCCGAGCCTCAAATCCTCTGTTCCTTATTACATAATTTAATAAACTGTTGCAAAAACACCTTAAATCACATCGAGTGAGACTTTAAAAACATTTTTTTTTAAATGAGAAAATTTTATTGCCTTGCTCACAGCATTTAAATTTAATGGAAAGCATTTCCAGAAAGGGACTTTTGGCACTTCCAACGGGATTTGGGACTAATGACGGATTTTGCACGTATTTATATAGTTTCTCTCTCTCGGTATCCATACATAAAAGCCGTGCTCACAAGCGCTGAATTGTATGCAAATACGTTGCGTATAGCAAATGTATAAGGCGTCTCATGTGGATGGATGGGTGGATGGATGGATAGACAGATAAAAAGATAGATAGGTGTCTTCCCGGATTTTAGCAGGACGGCAGAATTTAGTTTGCGCTGTATTCCGCGTTTCTGCGGAAAGATCCCGCTGAGACTCGGCACGAATCTACACCTCTCACCCGCAAATTAAAACAAATCAGTAAAATATCCTTTCGAAATCTGGGATGGAGGGAAGTGTATTCTGGTGGGGAGGAAACCAAAACAAAAGCAGCTGTGTGATAGAGTGTGTATATGTGGGAAATTAAACTGGAAGCTTATTTTATCTCTCATCATTTTACATCACTGTCTGAGTCTCTATCGGTTTATACATATATATACATATATATACACGGGCAGAGGGGGGAAATCTGCCGAACGAAACCCGAATTACCTGTGTGCGTCCTTTTGTGAATTTTGAGATTTTCTGATCTGGCGAAAACTTTTCCGCAGCCAGGGAAGGGGCAGGGGAAGGGTTTCTCTCCCGTGTGCACTCGGATATGATTGACCAGTTTGTATTTCGCTTTGAAGGGCTTGCCTTCGCGGGGACACTCCTCCCAGTAGCAGACATGGTTGCTCTGCTCGGGTCCCCCAACGTGCTCCACCGAGACGTGGGTGACCAACTCGTGCATGGTGCTGAAAGTTTTATTGCAACTTTTTTTGGGGTTGTTCAGCTGCTCGGGGTCGATCCACTTACAGATGAGCTCTTGCTTGATGCACTGCTGCCGCATGTATCGGAAAAAGGCACCTGGGTGGTGGTGGTGGTGGGCTGCCATGTTCATGCCCATATTCATATTCATGGGGCCGTACTGGTTGTGCAGCTGAGCCGCCGAGTAAGGGTCAGTCCTGGGGCTGGAAACCTGGCGGTACTGATCCGAGCGGGCGAATACCTCCCCCGGCAAGCCCAGTCGCATCTGTCCGTTGAGGACGTTTTGGGAGGCGTGGGGGCCGTGCTGGTCGTGGATGCCCGGGAAGAGGAGGTGGCTCTGAGCGTCCGTGTGCGGGTGGTGCAGGCTGCCGGCCGCAGGGCCGAAGATGCCG
>NW_021940208.1:48067350-48069133 GCF_001715985.3 Manacus vitellinus | reverse complement strand
GCACTGCCGGTGGCTTCTTCATTTTTTGGGGGAGTCACTCCTCCACTCTCTCCCCCCCCCTCCCCTGCGGCGAGGGGAAGGGGTGGTGTGGAGAGAGGCGCAGCGATCTCGGAAAATATCGATGTACGCTTGGGCATGTGATACTGCCTCGGGAGGCAAACAAACAAAGCGAGGGTCTTAAAAATATAACCCCTGCAGCCCCTTTCCCCATTTCGGCTAAAGCAGATGAATCCCGTGGTCGATAACGGGACCGAGGGGGGAATCACATAAAAGTCACGTTGGCGGGGCGACGGTGGCTGGGACAAAAAAAATTAAATAAAATAAAAATTTAAATAAAACAGGCAACGGTCGCCCTGGTCGTTTGGGCTTTTAAACCATTTATGTGGGAGCAGAGGAGTCGATCTGCGATCTGCATGTGTTGTGAATGTGCATCTGAGAGTAGATGCTTTAGGAGTTTTCCTTGTCTCTTCCCTTCCTTGAAAAAGAAACAAAAACAAAACCGCAAAAAAATCCCAACCCCAAAATCCACCCTGCCATTGTTATTTGGAAACCGGATTCTTGCATGGCAGGAATAAAAAAGCATAAAGCCGGCACACACACACACACGCACCCGCAGACACACACAGAGCAAACAAGTCCCCTTCCCCTCCCCCTCCAGTAAATACACGTCTGGCCCCTGCTTCGGTTTGTTTTGTAGTGGCTGAAAAATAATCATCTCGGGGCCAGCAGCTCACCAATAAATAAGGCTCTGTAAAAATCAAAACCCGGCATAACAATTGTCTTCTTAACCGTCCTGCACTTAACCTTGGCGTATCAGTCCCCATCAGTTCTGTGCTTGGCAGAGAAGTGACCCAAAATATAGTGGTTTGTGTGGTTTGAGGGGGGGCTTTTTGAAATTCTCCCCTTGACATTTCTCCTGTGACTCCTCATGACATTAAATCCCGCATTAGGCATAGGCAGGCTCAAACCTGGATCCAGTGTCCGAGCAGGGGTTTTACAGTGAGAGATGATAGACAGATAGATATAGATAGATAGATAGATGGAAGGAAGGGAGGAAGGAAGGCAGGCAGGCAGGCAAAGGCACTGCACACCAACTAAGGTCTTCCCCATCATTGTCATTAAATGGTTAAAATATTTCCAAGACTGTCCAAAAGTGGTTGAAATGTACCAGTACTGGACATTACTCTGTGAACAAGGTGAGGATTTAAACTGGGGAGAAGTGGGATTTCTTCTAATCTGAAATGAGCATTAGAAGATAAACTGAATATTAATGCAGAGCTGCACCTTTGATGCCAACAGCTCTTCTCTGTTCGCCACTCCGTCATTCGGTCCCGTCTTTGCAGGCAGGGGTGTCTGCTCCCCATATATTGCCTTCCCAGGCTGCAGCTTGGGAGCATATGCTGTCCTTGTTCTGACTCCCCAGGCTCCCAGGGACAGACCTCGAACAAATTCTATTTTCCTTCTCTGAAAGGTTCCCGAGGAGGAGGTCTGAGAGTAGTCCTTCACCGTTGCTGGGGATTTCGAGAGCACTAGTTGGAGAGGAAAGTTTGGTCTCCTGCGTAGTCTGCCTCCAGATTAGTGAAAAAATCATACGGACAACTAAACGCTTGAATACACTTTTTTTTTTTTTTACCGATTTAAAAGAAGTTACTACATCTGAGATCAGAAAAAGAACAAATATGTCCAAGAAAATTCGCAGTTAAAACACTGATTAAAAAAAATAACAAAGGTGAATATTCATACAAATACCTACCTCTGGATTATTCTTTCTTTCTTTCTTTCT
>NW_021940208.1:48062528-48067271 GCF_001715985.3 Manacus vitellinus | reverse complement strand
CTTTCTTTCTTTCTTTCTTTCTTTCTTTCTTTCTTTCTTTCTTTCTTTCTCTCTCTTTCTTTCTTTCTTTCTTTCTTTCTTTCTTTCTCTTTCTTTCCTTTTTTTCTTTTTCTTTCTCTACTTCTCTTTTTCTCTCTCTCTTTCCTCCTTTATTTTCCCTCATCTTCTCTTTTCCTTCCTCCCTTCCTTCCTCTCCTTTCCCTCCCTTTCTTTTCCTTTCTCTTTTATTTCTTTATTCTCTTTCTTTATTCCTTTCTCTCCTTTTTCTTTCCTTCCCTTCTTTTCTTGCGCCCCCTCCCCTCACCCCTCGCTCTGCCCGCTCAGCGGCGCCGACACCGGGGCGCTTTCAGGGGGACGCGGTGAATTCCATCCGGAGCCCCCGTAGGCTGGCCGCGCTCTGCTATTCTTTCAGGGCTCCAGCCCTACTCTCTCTGCAGGAAACAGAGGAGCTGATCCAAGTTCAAAGTCACGTCGCCGTCCCTCCTAAGAAGTGCTTTATTTCCCTCTGAACCGCAAAACCTCTTTCCCCCGTGTCACAGGGTAACAAGGGAAGGGAGCGAGGGAGGAAGGAGGGGGAGCAGAGGCACCGGCAGCCAGCCCCGCAATCTCTCGTCGGGCCACCGCCACAAACGCAGCCTGCGGCTTACAGCAGCTTTCGAGGGAGGAAAGCAAGCGGTCACCCAAAGTCGGTGCTAAATCGGTTTATTGAAAGAAGTTTTTCAACAGGTTTCTGGAGGTGCCAGACCTGCAGAGCAAACGTCGGCTTCCCCGGGAAACCGCTCATGTCTTTGTAAGTTTTCCGAAATTCTCTTTAAAACTGCTCTGCTCTTTTTCTTGCCGGCTGGTGATGTGGAGAGAGCTAGTGGGGGGGTCGGGGCGAGGGAAAGCAATTTCTTGCTTCCCCTGGACTGTACCTACCGTCTTCGCCTGCTAGCCCCTTTTCCCGGGAGGTGTCAGCGCCCTCTGGGGAGTATCCGCGCCCCCTCCTTCCATCGCCCCCTCCTCGGTAACCGTAGGTACCGCGGTGGGGGCGCAGGCTGTGGAGGATGCGGCCGGCGACGGAGAAAAAGAAGTTGAAGGACCCATCGTGGGGAAGGAGGGATAGGGAAAGGGGGAAGAGAGGGTCTTTCCCCCAAAATTCATCCTTCCCACAGAGTAACAGGGATGAGGTGCGGGCCGAGGAGGGGGCGTGCGGTTGGCCGGTAGCCTGGGAAGAAGAGGCCAGTTGAGCGGCATCACTTGCACCGTTGTCTGTATCACAGACACTCATAAATTCAACAAGCTCATCAACAGGATATTAAGTTGCAGGTTACCTTTGATGGTGCCGATTCGAGCCACTTCTAGGCCGTTCGACCTATGACCCGTGAAGACCACATGTGTTGTGCTGTAGCCTCCCTCTGTAAAACACACGTTTCGGGACAAAAGTTCTTTGTCAGGCTCTACCGGCAGTGTAATGTAAAAGAAAAAGGGGAAATAATGAAAATCTCAGCCAAAGCTGTAACCTTCAAATAATTCTTAAAAAAAAAACCACAAGCCAAAGCAAAACAACAACAAAAAAATCAAAACAAACCCACGCTAGGCAGAGCAGGGGCAGGAGGAAGGAGCACGCTGTTTTCGTGCCATTAATATTTATTGTTTCTTCAGTTGCACTTATATATATGTATGTATAAAAGAAGTTGCTGTATAAAACCCCTCTCTCGGCAGTAATGGCGTGAGGCGGCGGGGGCGAGGAGCAGTGTAGCGTTTTTTTCCAGGACGGGAACCTTGGCCGAGTGGCAGCCGGTGCCTCTGCCCTGCCCAGCTGCGGCCGAGGGACGCGCAGAGCCGCGTACTTCGCGCACCCCGCGCCCTTCCCTGCTGCGCGCCTCATTCTGCAGCCAGCGTAGACCCGGCGCAACGCCCCCAAAATGGGGTCTGCGGCCGCACTGCCGGGCTTTATTATATGCACCTTCTTCCATCTGGAGATGCCCACATAAACGTTAGAGGCATGGAAGAAGCGTCCCAATAAAGGGCGATGGACTTTGTAATACAATTTATGCCGTCATTCATAAATAACAATGCCATATGGTAACCATATTGCTTATACAAGTAAAGCCGTCAAAGTGTCACTATTTGATTTATCTCAACAGCTTCTTCCAACGGTGACGTTCAGCTACAGAGAGAGGGGAAGGGGGAGAGAGAGATCAGAGCAAAATTTGGCCTGGGTTTCCTGAGACCGCCTCTCTCTTTATCTCTTTATTTCTCTGTAGGTATAGATAAATAGAAAGATAAATAGATAGATAGACAGATAGATAGACAGACAGAAAGAGAGAGAGAGAGAGACTGAAGGATGGAATTTTTTTTCCTTATTTTGTCCCTATTTGAGCAAACCCCGAAGGGATCCCTCTTTCCCTGGCGAGGCGCTCACTGAAAACAGCAGCTCCGAAACTTTTACTCGTAAATCCCTGTCCCAAAGATGTGGCGGGTCTCGGCCCCGGCAACCCGACGTCGGGCACGGTGCCGGCCCCCACTCGTGTCTGGGTGCCAGCCCTCGGGTTCCCACTTGGGTGCACAGAGCGACGACATTTGACTCAGGAGAAGTTTAATTTTTAAGGGTATAAAATATCCATCCGCTGAGCCCCTCAATAAAGGAGGGATGTGGAGTCTCACTGCCACATGGCTCTCTCTTTCCCTTTCGTGCCCCTGGGCAGCCACCCGCTCCCGCCCGAGCTCCCAGTGCCTCCATGTTATTCCTCCGATGGGATGGTGAGGAGGATACCGTGGTTACTCCCTGCCCGTGTCGGTCCCCACGGGGCTATGACTCGGGGCGCTCCCTCCTGGTACGGGCGGAATCCATCTCCAATCAAGCATGTTCGCGGAGGGCACCGCGCCACGGGCTCCCCCATGCCGCAAGGCAGCCCCAGGAGCAAAGCAAGCCACTCGCGACGGGTCGGGAGGAGGGTAGGCTTTTTCGGCAGATTTGGGGGAGATTTGGAGGTCTTGCCAAGGAAAACGGCAATCGCGCTCCCTTTCTAATGCTTCCCCAGAAGAATGCTTTACAAGTTATAAAATATTGCTCCCTGCTCCCTAACTATCAATAAGACGTGCATTAAAGACGATTGTTTGTAAATGGTGTTCATGATCATTAGCATACATTTACATAACGCAGCTCACAGCACAACGTTTTAGTTAAATACCTTCTAAAGCCGATAGCCCGAGCTCGGTTTATAGAGGAAGCTTTACGAAACAAATCTGAAGGCTTCCAGGCTTCACCCCGCCTCTGCAGCCCCCCCCATGTCCCTTAGCAGATTTGCCGGCGAGCGGGGCACTGTGGGAGAGTTTCGCAGCCGGCTCCGCCGCGGGAACAGGGTGCGTTCCGACCCCCGACGGGCGCTGCTGAGGTTTTTGGGGGGCTGTGGGGATAGCACAGTTCGCCTCCCTGTGTTGCAGGTCCAGAGGGCTGTAGCAGCCTGGGCCTGAGCTGGTATCGGTGAGTCAATGGGCTTTAAATTCTTCATGGCACTTTTGGAGATGGAAATGTCCAAAATTGTCCTGGCCCGGGCAGTCACCTTTGCTTTCTGGCGTTTGCAGCCAGTCCTAAAAATGGGCTAGTTTCCACCTGAGTCTCGATCAACCCCTCCCTCCCCACAGTCACAGGTCAGCTGCCTATTAGCCACCTATAAAATATTTTCATTGTTTTATAGCCTCTCATAAAAAGAAATTGATCGGGGGATATATTTGAGTTAAGACGTATTAAATCGATGACAGATACATATCACGCTGCTTTTAACAGGAGAGGGATGAGGAGCCGTGATGCTGTTCTTCATCTCCACAGCATCTCCTGTCAAACCATTCTGAACCTCAGTCCAGACACGTGCCCAGAATTTAGGGAGGGAAGGCACTGTTTGGACGGACGTATAGAAAACATACGTATATAAATACCCATACAGACGTACGGCTAGTTAGCGAGAAGTTTTTACTGTGCAATAAAACCATCAAGCAGTCCCTTTTAAAACCCGGGGATCATTTATTCCCGTTTCTTGCCTTGCAGAATCACTGAAACCCCCACCGTGGCCACTAGAGCTGGGAACAACGGTTCGGCTCTGGGGGGGGAAAGAGGGAACCGGCGGGTCTCGCTCCCCCTTGAGCAGTCCCTATAGCCTGTCCCACCCCTTCGGCAGCCGTGGGCCAAATCCTGCGAGTTTTCCTCGCGTGAGTAGCGGCGGGAGGGAGGGAGGAGGGAGTGCTGGAGCCTGGCCCAGGAAATGCCGGACCAGCACGGAGCTTCCTTTAAACATGGCTCAGCATAGGAAAAAGGACAAGACGAGCAGATGTAGTTTGGTCAAGGGGATTAGGTTGCCGGGGAGGGCCAGGGTGTGTGTGTATGGGCGTCCACTGGCATCCCCCACACCTCTTCCTCTCCTGGGATGGCGGAGGAGCGTCCCTCACTGCCCCATAGGTAAGGAAGGGCAGGTAGCCTGCCTGCACTTTCCAAGGAGAGCAGGAGCTCAAGGCATTCCCAGGGGGGCCAGTAGCCTAAAGAAAGCAGATGATATATCAATAAAAGCTACTTCTCCTCCCTCAGTCCTACAGAAAATTCACGACAATGCTCCTCTCCCCCTTTTGGCTCGGCAGGGAAATCCCGGCACTGCCTAGTCGTCCCCCTCGAACGACAGCATCCTTTGTGTCGACGGGGCAGCTTCGGCGCTCCACAAAGAGCTCCACTTTCGAGGACTACCACACCCCACACCCCAGGGGCGGTCC
>NW_021940208.1:48049732-48058788 GCF_001715985.3 Manacus vitellinus | reverse complement strand
TTTTTTTTTTTTTTTTCTTTTTTACTTTCTCCTCATTTGTCGCCACCCCCGAAATACGCATTTCCATGTGGGTGTAAAAACTCTGCCGAAAACGAACGAAGCCGGGATTTATAGTGGCAGATAAATATTATTCCTCGGAGGATACTTAAGGAAGTGGAGTTGCCGTAATTGCTTTCTTGATTTATTGTGTGCTGCTCGGGAAGAGAAAAGCGGCGACCGTGCAACGTGTTGTTCTGATGTAAAACCAAATGGCCCATGGCTGAAAGGATTATAGATTTTTATCTGCAGAATATGTCAGGCATGAGCCCGTAGGTAGCAGCGGAGCCTTGAGGGTGCCCGGCGCTCTGCACCCAGAGCCGCGGGTGGGGGAGGAAGTTTTCTCCTGGGGGGTCTGACACTTTCTGTTGTTATTCTTGTTGTATTAATGGCACCGTGGGATGAGTTAAGTGCTGGAGGCCCGTGGTTTTGTCATCTATAGCCTTCTCCATCTGCCTTGGTTTGAAAAACAAAACTTCACTGCAGACTTTCCTAGGCTTCTCAATTCCTTACCCATCTCAGCTCCAAGGAGGGGGCTGAGGGGGGGAAAGTGGGAACGAGTCCGGGAGAGGCTTGGGAGCGGTCAGAGAGATTCAGCGGGAAAAAGACACCCCCCCCCAATAACCCAAATATATATTGGTCACAGTTTGCAGCTCTAAGCTGAGGTCGACCATTGGCCCGAGGCCCTGCATGGGACATGGCCCTTTGCAAAGGAAATTTGGAGTTTTCAGTTTGCAGTCCCTGGGAGGGTGCCCACGCGTGGGCCCACGGGGAAAGGCTATATCCACTCAGAAGGGGTCGTTACAACAAAGCAACCCTCGGGGCTCGGGGCAACAGCCCACCTAAAATGAAAGCTTGGGCCCACGGGAGAACAAAGAGGTCATGAGTCGTTCCCCACGCAGAACCTTCGAGTGGACGAGGGATCCCAAACCTTCTGCCCGTGCCTATCAGATTAATTGCTGTAATTTTGCTTCCTCAACTTTAATTTAGTCATGTGCAGCTTGGGAGCAGGAGAGATTTACAAACTATTCGTTTATTATGGGCATTCAGGGGTGTATGTGGGGGAATAATAACACCATAATTGTATCATTAGGAGATTTTATGTGTTTCTGGTGATTCTGCAGGAAGAAGAGTATGTTGGTAAATTCAGGAGCAGTTTGCTTGCTTGTTTTGTGGTTTTTTTTTTTGTTTTTTTTTTTCCTTTTCCCTCAAAAGCATTACCCTGGAAGCTGCACACCCCACTCTGCAGCTCCTCTCCCGTTTTGGGGACAAATTGCTGTTGCCACCCCTGGTGTGTCCTAACAGAAATGGTGATCCCCTCCCTCCTGCAACTTCGCTGCCCCCTCACCGAAGATGAGGCTTCCTTCCGATGAGTTCCACACCCTGCCACCCTCTAAAAAAAGTGACCCCAAACCCCTTCTGTGTCCCTCCCTACCACCGGCACTGCTACTGCTGGGAGGAGTTATGGGATGGCACCTGGCATCTCGCCCCCTTCCTTGGGTTGAAACCACCTACAAATAGTTAAACTCTGACGTTATTCCCTCGTCAGCATAATGGGGACACACCGGGACCTTCCCCACTCCTGGATTTATGGGGAGTTGGATCATCGAGATCTGGAGACTGGTGAGGGTGCCACATGTGAACCCATGTGGAAAGACACTTCCCTAAAGCCCCGAATAAGTGGATGCAATTTGGTCTGACTGGTCGGAGCATCTCAGGGAGCATCTCAGGGCAGCTTGACTTGGGGCTCTGCAGGCCACTGCCAGCAGCAGGATGTGTGAGCCTGCATCCTTGGAGTAACACAGATAGAAACCAGGCAAAACCTTTGGTAGATTCACTTTGTTTTACCAGAAAAGATAATAGTAATTAATGAACAAACGAAGTGACTGGAAATTTGTCTCGGGGGTGTGCAGGGGTTTTCGTGCACTTAAAACCCACGAGGTACAATTCAAATTCCTTTTTTCCTCCTCTCTCCCTTTTTTTTTTTAAAGATTACCTTGCACTTTCTAGTGGTACCACATTGGTGGTGGCTGAGACGATTTTAACTGAAAAAAATTGATGCGTAAATAGGCTGTGGAGGTGTATGTTTCTATAGTAACAGCCGAGAAGCAGCTTCGGAAAATAAAAATAGTTTTCTTATCTCCATTGTTATTTTGCTAAACGCGATATGATTTTACAAATGTGAGGGGCAGTAAAAATTGCTTGGTGATAATGAGCAAATGTCCACCGAGAGAGCTGTTGGGTTGTTATTTCTGAGAATTCAGAGCAAAACAGATCTGAAAATATACACATCAGTCATTCCTAAACCGATTCAAGAGTTGCAATAGACATGACAAGGATTATCAGTGCAGGTCTGTCTCAGACTCACGTGTGCATGGCAGGGGAAGAAAAAGTTGCTGTAAGAAACTTCAGTACAGGGTTCGGCCACTTTTTATTTTTCCCTCTGGTCAACAAGCATTTACCCAGCCCCATTCAGGAACCATGGGGAAGGGACACGGCTATATGTACCAGAACACATATATTCCAGGGTACGTTATGTGTGGAGAAGAGGGTGTGATTTTCACAACCCCTTTAACTGTTAAGCAGTGTGTAAAACTTAAAATAGAGAATCCAGACATTTTTAAATCCAAATTCGTCCGAGGTAAACAGCTACAGTAACAGCAGTCTGCTACCCTCATCTCCAGTGTTTGAGTTGGTCCCCCCAGCTTGCAGGTTCTCAATCTGAGCTGCTGGGTACTTCGTCTTTACATCGGGATGCTTAAACAGGTGTTACTTTTATTTCCCTCAAACTAATTATTCCCCCAGCGCAGTGCCCATTGGGAACGGATTACGCAGGAGATGTGCCAGCCGAGCCAGGCTGCCGGCAAACGCCAGCCCTCGCAGGCAAAGGCATTGAAAGGTTTTGTTTGGGCTCGGTCATTAGAGCGGTAATGAAGGTTTCTCGTGTGCGAGGGGAGCGCCGCAGAGGGCAAACAAGGCCGTGGGGGCCCTGCCGCCGCCAGCCCGGGGCTTCGGGTCTGGGGGCTGCCAGCAGCGTGTCACAGGCAGCAAAACACGAGGAAGAGGTCGGAAGCCTCGGGCATGTCACGACTGTCGTGAGGGGGGAGCAAAAAGGGGAAAGGGGAGGAGAAGGAGGGAAGGGGAAGCTTTGCCCTGCCGCTCGTCCCCGGAGGCCGCGCTGCGGAGGGGCTGCGGTGCGGCGGGCGGGCTGGCGTGCAGGGCCGAGCCCCGCCCGCCGGTAACGGTGCCGTTGCTGTGTCCCGGCAGGGGAGAAGCCTTTCAAGTGCGAGTTTGACGGCTGCGAGAGGAAGTTCGCCAACAGCAGCGACCGCAAGAAGCACTCCCACGTCCACACCTCGGACAAGCCCTACTACTGCAAGATTCGCGGCTGCGACAAGTCCTACACCCACCCCAGCTCCTGCGGAGCACATGAAGATCCACTCGAAGTCCCCGCGCCCTCCCCGCGCCAGGCTCACAGGGCTATGCGGCCGGCGGGGCCCCTCGACGGTCCGCTGCCCCCGAGCCGACCGGCCGCGAGGCGGCCCGCCGGCCGCGCCGCGCCCTGTCCCGCCGGTCACCAACCTCAGCGAGTGGTACGTCTGCCAGGCCGGGGGGGCTCCCCGCCGGCCCCGCACCCCTTCCAGCCGCGACACCTCCCCGGCTTCCGAGGAGGACGAGCCCCATAGGACCTCGGGGGGCAGAACTGCTCCCTAGGGCCGTGCTGAGCCGTGCCGAGCTGCCGCCGGTGGCCCCAGCCCCACCACAGTGGCCTGGGCTGCAACAGCCACCTGGCATGGGGGTTGCTCTGGAAGTGTCATCAGGTTTGACTCGCGCTATTTATTCCATGTACGAAACCCTATGGTGTTTATACGGTAACTAATTTAATTAAAGAGACTTGGACCTTTTTTTTTTTCCCTTTTGGTAAGAAAAAGCATTGTAATGCCAGGCTGGGCCATCTCAGCCACCCACACTGCACGGTGTGCAGGGGGACAGTGCCAAGGGAGATATCTTTCTCCCATCCTGCCCGTGCCCATTGCTCTTATCAAGAGAGTTTGCTGGTGAAGGCTGCGAGCTGGCAGAGCCCAGCCTCTCTCTGGAGTGGCTCTTAAATACCTTAGCTGCCACTCAGCACCTCCTCTTTGGTCTCGGTAAAGCCCCAGATCAGCAGCAGCCTCCTGACTGTAAAGCAGCACCTGCTAAAATCCAGCCAATCGAGGACAGGTTATGCATCCCTTAAAATAAAATTAAATAAATGCATTTTCCTACCCCTCTTGAAGTTCAGCTCCTTTGTAATTGATGGTTTCTCTCCCGAGTCAGTGGGTCCCACCTGCACCCGGCGTTTTCTCTCCAGCCTTCTTTCTTTCTCCCTTAGCCCTAACCATGTGCGAACGATTTAGGGAAGGAAAGACAAAAGATGCAGGACTCGTTTATCACTCCTCCATAGTTTGTACGTATATGGCTCCTAAAATGCAGCCAGAGAATAAGAGAAACCCGCTGCTATTTGACAACTGTGATACTGTGATACATTTTGGATATATTTTTTTTTAAACACGAAAACTGACAGCGAATTTCCCTTTTCTCGGGCTTGGTATTATTATTACTCTGGTTATTATTTTTTTTTTAAAGTTTGTCTCGCAGAGGAAGACTTTGTCTCATCCTCCCTCCAGCCCCTTCAGGGATTGGGAAGGGGAGCAGCCCCCCAGGCCCAGCGAGTCCTGGAGTAGGGGGCAGGGACAGAGGGATTGTCTTTTTATTATTATTTTTATATATATTATTTCCTCTCTCCAACCGAGCCGATGCCTGCGCGCTTTTCACCATCCCCCTGAAGTGGCTCGGCAGAGTCACCTGGGAGGAGGGGACAGGAGCTGCTGGGAAAGAAGCGAGGGGTGGGGAGAGGCTGCCGTCGGGGCCAACGTCCCCACCCAGCTGCCCAGCCCAGCGGCCGAGGGGCTGCGGGGCGCGGGGACACCCCGGCCTGTCGCCCATCCGTCAGGAGCCAGGAGCAGGGCGCAAATGAAGTAAAGAGCACTAATTCCTCCTCAGAGACCCTGAGAGGAGAAGCGGCAGCCTCCCTCCCCTCCCCCAGGGCTCGTGGAAATGTGTTTTGTGTGCCGTGAATGGTAGATGTCGTCTTGTCATTGTTAATAACGTGTATGTGAACGCGATTATTTTGTACAGTCGAATTAATTTATTTTCTGACATCACCCTTTTTCTTTCTTTTTTTTTTTTTTTCCTCCCCTGGAACAGTACAGAGCACACCAAAGAATTTTCTTATTAATTTTGGTGATAGATTGTTGTTTATGATGCTGTGGTTTGTAAAAAAAACAAAAAAAAAATTATATTTTTCAGCTTACTTGAATGACTGATGTAATGTGAAACAGACTCTTCCTGCATGTGCTCCGTGCGGTGTGTTGGTGCTGATATATATATGTATAGTTCATAGAGATATTATATTATTAGTACAGTGCATGGTGCTGTCACTCTGGAAGCCTTTAAACGTTGTCTTCATATTGTTGTGTTGGATCTAAAGAAGCAGATGTTACTTTAAAAACAAACAGAAAACTTGAATAGAAAATAATTTTTTAAAGTTCATTCGATTTGCTTTTTATTCGTTTTTCAAAGCCCATTTGAATAAATAGAAAATAATAAAGGAAGGTATGAACTTTTTAAAGAATAATTTATGTAATGTAATCTTATTAGAGATATATTGGTGCTGATTTATAAACGAACTTTTTAATTTATGCATTTTTTTAACAACAGATTGCACTATACATTAGGACATGGCAGGGTTTATAAACTGTGGCTCGGGGGGATATATCACTATTTTTATGTACTTGCTACACGTAGGGTTACACAATTCCCCAACAATTTTATGACACATGATACCTCCTAAATAAAAAATGCTAATTTAAAATTTTTCATCTATGTAAACCCCATAAAAAGCAAAAAAAAAAAAATTATCATGCAAATGAATAAAAATATTATTCCTATGTATTGCATGTGCCTTACTGACAGACGAGGGGCAGAGACAGACCAAAACATTCCCTTTTCCCCCCGAGGGTCAGTAGGTAGAGTCAGATATAGCCATAGCCTCATAGCGCAGCAGGAGCAGCACCGGGAGATTTTGGGGGTGGCTGAGATGCCCCGGCTTTCCGCAGAGAAACGTGTGAGTAAATATGGTTCTCCTTTGGATTTACGTTTGGGTTTGCAGCCAGGCAGAGGAGGGATGCTCTGGGCCGAGCTACCCCTGCGTCCCCCCCGCGGCTGCAGGCCTTGCTCCTGGGGGGGTTTGCCCCTGAGCCGGGCTAAGGGTGGGGGCATGGGGGCACGGGATTGGGGGGTGCCTTCTCATGATGGAGCAGTTGGTGATCTGCTGCTGGCTTCCCGGGCACAGGGGAAAGAGAGGGATAGACAGACAGATAAGACACGGACAAAGTCTGACATTCATACACACGACATTCTTCATTTCTCTCAAGGACAGCTAATCAGAGTATCAAATCAAATCAATTAAAATGCTAGTATTTCTGTTGGGAATTAAAAAAAAAGAAAAGAGATGTTCCTGGCAGTCTCCTCTCTCAGATACTCGTGAGTTAAATAGCACTACTCTTCAGTAGTAGACACAGAAGCAAAACGGTATGCCAGAACATGATTCTGAAACAGAGTCAGGTCAGGCAAGAAATAACGCCAGGAGATCACTGGAATGAAGGAGAAAAAAAAAAGTAGTTTTCTGGAGCTGAGGAGCAAGGACACAGGTTTCTCGTTTCTAGAGAGGAAAACTGAAAGAAATGCGTGAAAAAATCCGGACAGAATAGTGTGTCAGCATCCTTCAGGATTATTTTTTAATTTTTAAAAATAAAATCAATTAAATAAAACTAGCCCAGGGTGATTGCACTCCCAGTCCTGTAATTTAGCAGTGCTCGAAAATGACTGGTCAAAATGTCAAGAACAGTTTCACCAAAAGGTTAGAGTGTTTTTTAAGTCAGTTTTGTTAAATGTGGTAAAGGTGAAACAGGTTGCAAAGAGTTGTTTCAAGCAGAATGACAATAACCAACATACGAAGCAGAAAAACACTCATAAATGAGGGCTCCAATCAATGGGAAAACTTATAGCTCCCTAATGAAGTTTCTTGTGAAAAGGAAGGCGACACAAAGCCACCGAGACATGAATCATTCATGGGAAATATAAAAGATAAAAGATATCTGACAATGAGCAGAACCTTGTATAGAGTGTCTAAAACAAGTTTCCCCTTCTTATTTTCTGCTTCCCCCCCTCCAATCTCCCTCTCCTAGTGTTCCTTGCCCGCCCTATAGAGTTAACATTGACCAGTGCACGTCCTGCCCCACTTCAAAGTAATTTAGCCCAGAACGGAAGGCTTGGCGCTTGGACAATCTTCATGGTGTGTTAGGATTTCTATGGCAATTGGCAAGCAAGACGTTCCCATCTGAATATGGCTCAAAGAAAGCCACTTATTGACACCGAGTTGGCCATCATCAAAGACTTCATCTTTTCCTAGGCGAAACGTGGTCCTAGCAAACACTGTTTAAATCATCTACCTTTGTAGTCGCGGCTGGGAGACATCTCGCCACACACTATTGCTGGCGCTCGGCCCTTTAAAGGCGAGAGCGGCGGTCGCGAAGTTTGAAGGGGCTAAGAAATTTCGGGAGTGTGGGAAATGGCATTGCGGGGAGGGGGGCTGTGGATATGGATAAGCGGGGGAGTTCTCGGCGGAGAGCCACGGGGCAGCGCCCCTGAACGCACCCGCCACGGGCAGGGTGCGGGACGCAGCGAGGCCGGGAGAGGCTTTTTCTTTGCCTTACAAGAGGTGGGTGGTGGGAGAACCGAGGATTTTTAGCGTTTTTCTCCGCGTGTTTCGTGCTTCTAGGGGTGTCGCCAGGGGGTTGTGAAGTGCTGGGAAGGATGGACTGTCACGCACTTTTCCCCTTCCCCTCCCCCATCGGAAAAATATTTCCAGGTAGAGCGGACCGGGAGGGATCAGGCAGGGAGTGTGCTGGCACACACACTGAACTCACACAGGGACACAGACGCTCCCCCCTGGCTCGGACACCCAAACGCCGGCGGGGCGCTGTCCCAGCTCCCCCCCGCATCCCGCGTACCGCCAGCACACACAACCACGCTCCCGCATTCACACACACACCACGCAAGTGCCTAATCAGGCAGGGAGAAGTTCAAAGGCAGGTTCTTTGAAATTCAAACTACTGCTTTTATGGTACATCAACATGGAGCGTTAGGATTGCTATGGCAATGAGCGCAGCAAAAGCAAGCTGCATTTAAAATAGTCCACCTCGATTCGAGACACTCTATTAAGATACAGTTGCATTGACCTTTAGTTTCATGCCGTGTTAGCGCAGTCAATTTTCACTTCATCAGAACGTCTCATATTTTTTGGCCTCTCTCCCAACACCCCCTCCCCTCCCCCCTTTTTTTAGGACCCCCTCCCAACTTCAGCAGATAAACAAACAAATAAGCGGTGAAGAAGCTCCATCTCCAGCTCTTCTTGTCTTCTCTCTCTCTCTTTTTTTTTTTCCTCACACCTAAGCACTTTTATTTGCAGAGCGATTGTTCTTTGTTTATTTAATACAAGTACTGTGTGAATGGTGAAAAATAAACACGATGAAAAATAACCAAACAGATGATTCCGCCAAGTGAAAAAGCCCGGACTTAATAAAAGTGCGAAGCAGTCACCGTTGAATGAGAAATCCTTTGAAGTGGAACTTATTATAGGAAGAATACTTTTTGGTTTCCCTAACGACGCTGCTGAATTGAAAGGGCTCGCCTTTGTCAACGATTTGTTCTCCTTTGCCGGGATGCCCGCAGAAATTACTTACATGGGCTGCCTTAACATGCAGCCTGCAAATCAGTAACTTCGCAGCTCAGACTCGCAGACGCCGCTCTCCTAAGGACAAAATAAAGTCAGGAGGAAAACACCCCAACCTTTCACTCAGCCTCTTACTTTGGGGGGTGCGGGGGACGGAGGAAAAAAGAGGGTTTGGGAGGAGGGG